>NW_028319215.1:157500-228496 GCF_062004578.1 Staurois parvus | reverse complement strand
GTTTCGTTAGCACACATTTGCAAATACATACGAAAGCCACAGAGCCACTGTCAGGGTCCGCCACAGCGTCTGATCCGGCGCATGCACAGTCTCGGCAGCTCGCGCCGGGATACGAGCACTAGGTCCCGGCCGGCCGCGGCTGAAGGAGACTCGCGCATGCACACTAGGCACCGCGAGTACACGCTGGGCACCAATGACAGTGCAGGGCGCGGTATTTAAAGATGCCCTACGCTGTCACTGATTGCCGTGAGGTCTTCCTGTGTTCCCCTGCATTCCTGTACTCTGTTCCTGCATTATTACCTGATTGCTGACCCGGATTGCCCTGACTACGCTGCCTTCTCCTATCCTGACCCCTGGCTTGTCTGACCTCTCTCTTGGATCTCCCCTCGGATTGACTATCCTGGTACTGACCCTGCGTGTGACCCGACTATCCTCTGCCTGCCGATTCTGTACCTCGCTGCTCCCACGGTAACAATCTGGCCTGTCTGACTACGAACCATCCATCCATCCATCCTGTCTGGTCCTGTCGGCCTCTTCACATCAGGCTCTCCTCCTGTAGTCATCCCCTGTGGACCCCTCTGCCACGGGTAGGAGTGCTCAGAGGTCGTGACCTGGTCCTGGTCTGCTTCAAGTCCATCCCCACCATCATGGGCCCTGGTGAATACGCAGTCCAGGGCTTAGACTCCACGCTCTGGAAAATCCTGTCCGGTGGACTGCCAGAGGTACCACCAGGTGGATCGTAAAAGCCACATCACGGCACCCTGAGTATCTGTGGTCCTAACTCTATAAATCTTGAGAGCCCTCACAATGGAGGCACATGCATTTAAATGGGTAGAGCAAGGGCAGGTGGACCTGAGGGAGCCCCCCCCCTCGTTAAGGTTATTGGAGCGCACCTGATACCTAGCATGTAGCACAACGGCAGCCAGGGTGTCCAGTGCACCCACTGAACCTCCAAAATTTGCATACAAAAAACTGGTCACCAGCCCAAGTCTATAACTGGCCTTTTCAGCAGTGAACATGGACAGGCACACAGTGGGGCATAAAAGTATTTAGTCAGCCACCAATTGTGCAAGTTCTCCCACTTACAGAGATGAGAGAGGCCTGTAATTGGCACCATAGGTAGACCTCAACTATGAGAGACAAAATGAGAAAACAAATCCAGACAATCACATTGGCTGATCTGGAAAGAATTTATTTGCAAATTATGGTGGAATATAAGTCACCTACAAACAAGCAAGATTTCTGTCTCTCACAGACCTGGACCTTCTTCTTTAAGAGGCTCCTCTGTCCTGCACTCATTACCTGTATCAATGGCACCTGTTTGAAATTGTTAGCAGTATAAAAGACACCTGTCCACAACCTCAAACAGTCACACTCCAAACTCCACTATGGTGAAGACCAAAGAGCTGTCGAAGGACACCAGAAGCAAAATTGTAGACCTGCACCAGGCTGGGAAGACTGAATCTGCAATAGGCAAGCAGCTTGGTGTGAACAAATCAACTGTGGGAGCAATAATTAGAAAATGGAAGACATACAAGACCACTGATAATCTCCCTCCATCTGGGGCTCCACGCAAGATCTCACCCCGTGGGGTCAAAATGATCACAAGAACGGTGAGCAAAAATCCCAGGACCACACGGGGGGACCTAGTCAATGACCTGCAGAGAGCTGAGACCAACGTAACAAAGGCTACCATCAGTAACACACTATGCCGCCAGGGACTCAGATCCTGCAGTGCCAGACGTGTCCCCCTGCTTAAGCCAGTACATGTCGGGGCCCGTCTGAAGTTTGCTAGAGAGCATTTGGATGATCCAGAAGAGGATTGGGAGAATGTCATATGGTCAGATGAAACCAAAATAGAACTGTTTGGTAGAAACACAACTCATCGTGTTTGGAGGAGAGAGAATGCTGAGTTGCATCCAAAGAACACCATACCTACTGTGAAGCATGGGGGTCTACCTATGATGCCAATTACAGGCCTCTCTCATCTTTTTAAGTGGGAGAACTTGCACAATTGGTGGTGACTAAATACTTTTTTGCCCCACTGTATCTATAGGCATATCTATAGATAGATGCCTACATAAAAACAAAAAGTCTATCCTGAGCTAATTCAATGCTGCTTAAAAAAACCCCCAAAAAACACTTTGGCTTCTTTTCATGTCCCAAGTATGAGACATGGGAGAAGTTCGTCTGCATGTTGCATTTGCTCAGTTTAGGCCAAATTGTCCTAAATGCTGCAACATGGACTCGAGGAGTGTTTTTTTGTAAATTTCTGTGGCCAAGCTGTCCCCAACGTACATTTGCTTTGACGTTGCTAAATGAAAACGGGAAAACAGCTGGTTTGGTTTGATTTTCATTTTCCTTGCTGGCGTAAGAGTAAGCCTTCTGAGTTTGGAGGATCACAGACGTAGACCCAAGAGGGCTTCAATCAAGCCTAGGATCGGTTACAGGGTTAACGATTTTTTTTTTTTTGTTGCTCTGCAATTTTTAGCACATGCATTGATGATTTTCTATCTCTTTTTCTACAGGGGCCATGTAAGAGCAAGGTCGGAACCTTTAGTCTACAACTGAGGGCCTATAAATCCTTCAGATGAAGTCCAAAGACGTTATTCTTCCACGTGTCATTGCAACAAGCTATATTACAGTTCTTTGTTGAAATTATATTTTTCAGAAGATCATTCCAATTGTTTACAAAGGGTCATTCACATGCTGAAAATAATCTGTAACAATCACCTTTATTAACCCTTTGCCTTCTGCTATTCACTACTCAGAACTACAGCTAAGATCTCTGTAGTCCACACCTGTCTCAGTTAGACGTGCCTAAGGAGACTGCTGGACATTTAGCTTGGTCAACAGGTTGGTCTGCTCTGTTGTGTCCTTGATTCAGATCTGTCTTATGTCTGGCTTTCCATAGCGTGGATTAAGGAAGGCCCGGAGTAAGAAGAAAGAAGACCTGAACGAAGGGCCGGCATGACAGGGGTTAAAGGGGGATGGGAGAGGCAGAGCTCCATTCACATAAGGGGGAGTCAAAATAGTTAAGGAAGAAGTGGGGGGAGCCATGAGGGGTGGTCTCACAGGGTGTGGCAGGGGGTTTTCAGACTGAAGAGAGTTTTCACAGGGCAAACTTCCCTCCCGCCCACCCGTTGTTGATGGTCTGTCTGGGTGGTGGTTGTACCAGGGGCGGACTGACAACTCATGAGGCACCCGGGCAATAGGGGATCATGGGGCCCCTGTGTCCTTGCTCAAACTTAAAAAAGCCTATGAAAAAGGTACCAGGGGCATCTCATGGGGCCCCCTACTGACCCCGGGCCCTCGGGCAGTGCCTGAGTTTCCAAATGGTCAGTCCGCCCCTGGGTTGTACCATATTGGTGCTGGGGGACGTTTGGCAGGGTGCAAGGTCCTCGTTGGTTAAGGTGGGCACAAGAAAAGGCACTTTGTAGGAACCCATCTGAGGTACGGCTTCCAGTTGTTCTGGTGGGGGTATCTGTGGTGGTGTCTCCGAGTTGGTGATGTGGCGGCTGGAGGCCTAGTTAAGCAGGACGCAGGTATTCATTTTCTTGATGCCTATTGGGACCTTGCAGGAACGTATGTTTATACTGTGTTTTCTGTTATTTAAAAATTTTTATTTATTGATGGTTGTAATAAAAAGTCAGTTTTGGGCCATTAACTCCATTTGTTGTCAGTGTGGTTACTTAGGTTAAGGATGGGGGGGGGGGGGTAGGTATTGGTTTGGTGGGACTTACAAGCCATCTTTAGTCCCCTGGTCATGTCTGGTTGTAGTTTATTTATGCTCATGCATGTATTTGGCCTCTTATCTCTGCTATTGTCAGTCATTGCTTTGTCTACTCACCTAAAACCTGGACCCTGGCAATCAGTCAGCTGACCTTACTGCTTTCTGCTGTTTGCTTAGACCGGTGGTTGCCAACTTAGGAGCTAAATGGGGCCTCGAATGCAGCCCCAGATATCACCATAGAGCCGCTCATAATGTTCAATTTATGTAACGCGAGGACTGTCAGAGACTGCAGACCTAATAGAGGAAATGAGGGTCAAAGATTGTGGAAATGCTACATTGTTGGGTGGAGATCTGCTGCAGAAGACAAAACAAAACTGGGAACGTGTTACATGTGGCTACTACAGATCAATGCTATCAGCCTAATAAATGTTCCCACAACAGACTGGTGAGGTCTGAGGGCTGCACCTCATATACCAGAAGCGGCATTATTATTATTATACAGGATTTATATGGTGCCAACAGTGTGCTCAGCGCTTTACAATATAACCGGAGACAATACAGATCAATACAAGAGGGATAGGAGGGCCCTGATCCTGGGAGCTTACAATCTAAGAGGGAGGGGCTAGTGGTACAAAAGGTAATAACTGTGGGGGGATGGACTAGTAGGAGGAATAGAAGATTCCATTATTAGCTGAGGGCAGGTTAGGTTTCCCTGAAGAGATCGGTTTTCAGAGATTACCGAAAAGTGAGCAGAGTAGGCGATAGTCTGATAGATTGGGGTAGAGAGTTCCAGAGGATGGGGGAAGCTCTGGAGAAGTCCTGGAGATGAGCATGGGAGGAGGAGACAAGGAAGATAGAGAGCAGGAGGTTGTGGGAGGAGCAGAGAGTATGGTTTGGGGAGACAAGATTGGTGATGTAATTTTGGGCGGAGTTATAAATGGCTTTATATGTTATTGTTAATGTTTTTAATTTTATCCGTTGGGCAATGGGAAGCCAGTGGAGGGATTGGCAGAGAAAGGTGGAGGACACTGAATGGAGGCCAGGGGAGGGATTGGAAGAGGGAGAGGAGGACACTGAATGGAGACCAGTGCAGGGATTGGCAGAGAGGGGTGGAGGACACTGGGTGGAGGCCAGTGGAGGGATTGGCAGAGAGGGGTGGAGGACACTGAGTGGAGGCCAGTGGAGGGATTGGCAGAGAGGGGAGGGGGACACTGAGTGGAGGACAGTGGAGGGATTGGAAGAGGGGGGGGGGGACACTGAGTGGAGGCCAGTGGAGGGATTGGCAGAGAGGGGTGGAGGACACTGAGTGGAGACCAGTGAAGGGATTAGCAGAGAGGGGTGGAGGACACTGAGTGGGGGCCAGTGGAGGGATTGGCAGAGGGGGGTGGAAGACACTGAGTGGAGGCCAGTGGAGGGGTTGGCAGAGAGGGGTGGAGGACACTGAGTGGAGGCCAGTGGAGGGATTGGCAGAGAGGGGTGGAGGACACTGAATGGAGGCCAATGGAGGGGTTGGCAGAGAGGGGTGGAGGATACTGAGTGGAGGTCAGTGGAGGGGTTGGCAGAGAGGGGTGGAGGACACTGAGTGGAGGCCAGTGGAGGGATTGGCAGAGAGGGGTGGAGGACACTGAATGGAGGCACTATCTAGGTAAATAATGTCAATGCTGCAACAAGAAAGGCGAAAATTGTTTTGTTTAAAGTTATATACTTTTTATTTCATATTTTTTAAAAACAAAAAAGGGAAAAAAATACAGAAACATAAAAACAATTTCAGTACTAACAGTGGAACTGAGATTCAAACTTGATTGTATAATTCACATAGATCTGTAGTCATGATGGCGACACCTGAATGGTGGAATGCCCAACTGCCACCTTATAACAATACTGGTCCGTACAAAACTCAGCTGATCCTATAGGGCCAAACATCTGTGGACACCTGACCATCACACCCAGGGCTGCTGTTAGAAACCACGGGGCCCCATACAGCCAACTTGACAGGGCCTCCAAAGAAAAAAAAGTTTACTAGGCTTCAGTCATGAATGAACACAGTGAGCGATCGGTGCAGATCACTCAATGTGTTCATTCAGGAAAGGAAGGGGCTGGTAAATGTGAGGAGGGAAGCTGGCAGCACTGCGGGGGTGGAGGAACAGTGGGGGTCCTTGGCAGCAGAGGGAAATGCATGGTGCACAGGGAGGGCAATGGGTGAAGCGGGGGGGGGGCAATTACTGGAGACAATCCCCTGTATGGCTCTCACTGCAGCAGCACATGTATATGTGTATATATATATATATAGAAATATATTGAATACGGACAAAATTGTAGCATTTCAAATATATGCCAATATATTTGGGAAGAATATTTTTCAAATATATTTAAAATATATTTTTCTTCCATATGGGTAAGTATCTCAGACTGTCTACTTTATATTTTTTACATATATTTGTAAATGCATTCCAAAAATGTAGATTTGTATTTTTAAAAACAAACAGTATATCTGAAATGTATTTTAAAAAATATCTTTCATATATTTTGTAATAAAAATGCATTTCAGCACGCAGTATATATATATAAATATATTGAATATGGGCAAATTTGTATAAATTATAATATACAAACAGTATATTTGTAATGTATTTTAAAAAATATCTTTCATATATTTTGTATTAAAAACGCATTTCACCATGCAGTGTATATATATATATATATATATATATATATATATATACAGTTGCAAGAAAAAGTATGTGAACCCCTTGGGATTACATGGAGTTTTGCATGAATTGGGCATAAAATGTGCTCTGAACGTCATCTAAGTCACAACAATAGAAGAACACAGTCTGCTGAACATAATACTACACAAACATTAGATGTTGCCATGGTTTAATTGCACATAACATGTAAAAATTCACAGTGCAGGGAGGAAAAAGTATGTGAACCTTTGGACTTAATAACTGGTTGACCCTCCTTTGGCAGCAATAACCTCAACCAAACGTTTCCTGTAGTTGCAGATCAGACCTGCACAACGATCTGGAGTCATTTTGGACCACTCCTCTTCACAAAACTGTTTCAGTGTAGCAATATTCTTGGGATGTCTGGTGTGAATCGCTCTCTTAAGGTCATGCCACAGCATTTCAATGGGGTTGAGGTCAGGACTCTGACTGGGCCACTCCAGAAGGCGTATTCTGTGCTGTTGCAGCCATTGTTTTGTTGAATCACTTGTATGCTTTGGGTCATTGTCCTGTTGCATCACCCATCCTCTGCGGAGCTTCAGTTGGCGGACAGATGGTCGTACGTTTTCCTGCAAAATGTCTTGATAAACTCTGGAATTAATTTTCCCATCAATGACAACAACCCATCCAGGCCCTGAGGCAGCAAAGCAGCCCCAAACCATGATGCTCCCTCCGCCATGTTTCACAGTGGGGATGAGGTTTTGATGTTGGTGTGCTGTGGCTTTTTTTCTCCACACATAGTGTTGTGTGTTCTTCCCAAACAACTCAATCTTGGTTTCATCTGTCCACAGTATATTTTGCCAGTAGTGCTGTGGAACATCCAGGTGCTCTTTTGCAAACTTCAAACGTGCTGCAATATTCTTTTTGGACAGCAATGGCTTCCTCCGTGGTGTCCTCCCATGTACTCCATTCTTGTTTAATGTTTTCCTTATTGTAGATGTGTCAACAAAAATGTTAGCATGTGCCAGAGATTTCTGTAGGTCTTTAGCTGACACTCTGGGATTCTTCTTTACCTCATGCAGCATTCTGCGCTGTGCTCTTGCAGTCATTTTTACAGGACGACCACGCCTAGGGAGAGTAGCAACAGTGCTAAACTTTCTCCATTTGTAGACAGTCTGTCTTACTGTGGACACATGAACATCAAGGCTCAAGGAGATACTTTTGTAACCCTTTCCAGCTTCATGCAAGTCAACAATTCTTGATCGTAGGTCTTCTGAGAGCTCTTTTCTGCGAGGCATGGTTCACATCAGACAGTGCTTCTTGAAACCAGTAAACCCAAAACAGGTGTGTGTTTTTTAAGGGCAGGACAGCTGTCAGCAACACATCCAATATCATCACACTGATTGGAGTCAAGGTTGGCTCACTCCTGGCTCCAATTAGCTCTGGGAGAAGTCATTAAGCTAGAGCCTCACATACTTTTTCCTCCCTGCACTGTGAGTGTTTACATGTTATGTGCAATTAAATCATGGCAACATCTAATGTTTGTGTAGTATTATGTTCAGCAGACTGTGTTCTTCTATTGTTGTGACTTAGATGACGTTCAGAGCACATTTTATGCCCAATTCATGCAAAACTCCACGTAATCCCAAGGGGTTCACATACTTTTTCTTGCAACTGTATATATTGAAATATATTGAATACGGCCAAATCTGTAGCATTTCAAATATATGGGCAATATATTTGGTAAGAATATTTTTAAAATATATTTCAAATGTATTTTTCTTCCATTTGTGCTCAAATATGAGATACGAAGAAAAAAAAACGAGATTGAAATTCAACAAGACTGGCAACTGGAAGATTCTGGGTCACGGCCACATAAATAAAGACGAGTCAGGAAGAGGCCAATGACTGTCTATCCAATCCAGCGAGTGTGCGCCGCATTCGCCGAATCCCAGCAGAGAGGGGAAGGATGGCCGCGTGTTTGCAGCCCGTGTCCCTTCTCCCAGCCACCTTGGCACCACTCCACGTTTCTGAGGTTTGGTGGAAGCGCCAGCGGCGGCCGTCACACTCGTGCTCCCATCTGCTGAGCAGGATGGCAGGAAAACCACAAACTCACTCTGAGGCTCCGTCATTTGCATAGACCAACAGCCTCCCATGGTGCACTGCAGCTGGAGAAGAGCGCAGGAACACAGCTCTCCTTCTCTGCGAGCAAACCGACTGAAACGTTCGTCCATGTTAATGTGAAACCTAAACGAGCCGGCGGCGGCCCAGATTCCATGTCCGGCACACAAAGAGAGTCTTTTCTCGTTAGCGAGGTGCTGACAGGTCAGAGTGAGTACATCACGGACAGCTGATACCGGGGATATCTGAATACCGGCCCAGCATCACAGACGGCGGAATCTACAGAGACGAGCGCGGCGGGAGATGGCGCGCAAAAAACGCAACGGCGCAAGCAGCGGGGAAGAATTTGCAGCAGCTTGTTCTTGTCAAGCTACCATTCTTGTGGTCAGGATTGCTTTCAAAGATAACCCCTGTAGAAAAGTATACAGTATATATACAATCAGGGGCGGACTGACAACTCATGGGGCCCCTGTGTCCCCTGCAATAGGGGATCATGGGGCCCCTGTGTCCTCGCCCACACTCAAAGCACACCCAAAAAGCCTATAAAAGGTACCAGGGGCATTTCATGGGGCCCCCTACTGACCCTGGGCCCTCAGGCAGTGCCCGAGTGCTCGAATGGTCAGTCCGCCCCTGTATACAATCATGGCCTTTTTTTTGTGGGTAAGAGGGTTGTCACGGCTGAAAATCTTGCCCCCACCTGCCAGCACCACTTGCTGCACTGACAAACATTTCGGCATTCTCGTGTTTACGAATTTAATTTGTTCTGCGGAACTTTTCGTATTGCGAAAAGTTTGTATACCGGAGCGCGGTTTCCCATAGGAATGCATTGAAAATTAATCCATTCCAGAGGTCAGTAAAAAGTAAAAAAAAGTATTTTATCTGTTCAAAACTCTTTATAAAGTGCACTTTAAAGGCATAAATACTGTACAGGGACGTGATTAAAAAAAGTTTGTAAATGCATTGAAAACCAATTAATCCATTCGTATTACGAAAAAAATTTGTAAACCGAGAAATTATTTTCAATGGATTTTAATTCATAAACCGAAAATTACGTTAACCGGGGCGTTCGTAATCTGAGGTGTGCCTGTATTTAATTTTTTTGTATTGGTGGCACCAAGAAGGTGAAGAAACAAAATCCAAATCTGACACATTCCACCCAAAACCCCAAAAATGGACCGGACAAAATTATTGGCACCTTCTCAAAATTGTAAGTAATTATTTTATTCCAAGTCTGTGACGTTCCTGTAGTTTGTCATTAAACTCCCCCGTATCCACGACCGGGCACTGACAACATAGAAATCACACCGACAACTGGGTACAATGGTGACCAATGGCCTCCACCTTTCTGTTGGGTGTCTCTGTGTGCCACATAGAGCATGGAGAAGAGGAAGAGCAGCAAAGAATTGTCTGAGGATTGGAGAACAGAATTGTGGAAAAGCACAGACAACCTCAAGGTGACAAGTCCACCTCCAGAGATCCTAATGTTCCTGTGTCCACTGTGTGAAACATTGTCAAGAAGTTTACAGCCCATGGCACTGTAGCTAATCTCCCTGGATGTGGACGAAAGAGAGACATTGATCAAAGATTGCAGCAAAGGATTGTTGGAATGGTGGATAGAGAACCTCCATCAACTTGCAGACAAATCCAACCTGACCTTCAGGCACCGGGTACACCTGTGTCCGCTTGCCCTATACATCGCCATCTGAATGAAAAGGGACGCTATGGTAGGAGACCCAGGAGGACCCCACTGCTGACACAGAAATATGGTAGGAGACCCAGGAGGACCCCACTGATGACACAGAAATATGGTAGGAGACCCAGGAGGACCCCACCGCCGACACAGAAATATGGTAGGAGACCCAGGAGGACCCCACCGCCGACACAGAAATATGGTAGGAGACCCAGGAGGACCCCACCGCTGACACAGAAATATGGTAGGAGACCCAGGAGGACCCCACTGCTGACAAAGAAATATGGGAGGAGACCCAGGAGGACCCCACTGCTGACACAGAAATATGGGAGGAGACCCAGGAGGACCCCACCGCTGACACAGAAATATGAGAGGAAACCCAGGAGGACCCCACTGCTGACACAGAAATATGGTAGGAAACCCAGGAGGACCCCACCGCTGACACAGAAATATGAGAGGAAACCCAGGAGGACCCCACTGCTGACACAGAAATATGAGAGGAAACCCAGGAGGACCCCACCGCTGACACAGAAATATGAGAGGAAACCCAGGAGGACCCCACTGCTGACACAGAAATATGGTAGGAAACCCAGGAGGACCCCACCGCTGACACAGAAATATGAGAGGAAACCCAGGAGGACCCCACCGCTGACACAGAAATTTGAGAGGAAACCCAGGAGGACCCCAATGCTGACACAGAAATATGGGAGGAGACCCAGGAGGACACTAATGCTGACACAGAAATATGAGAGGAAACCCAGGAGTACCCCACTGCTGACACAAAAATATGGTAGGAGACCCAGGAGGACCCCACTGCTGACACAGAAATATGGTAGGAGACCCAGGAGGACCCCACTGCTGACACAGAAATATGGTAGGAGGCCCAGGAGGACCCCACTGCTGACACAGAAATATGGTAGGAGACCCAGGAGGACCCCACTGCTGACACAGAAATATGGTAGGAAACCCAGGAGGACTCCACTGCTGACACAGAAATATGGGAGGAGACCCAGGAGGACCCCACTGCTGACACAGAAATATGGTAGGAGGCCCAGGAGGACCCCACTGCTGACACAGAAATATGGTAGAAGACCCAGGAGGACCCCACTGCTGACACAGAAATATGGTAGGAGACCCAGGAGGACCCCACTGCTGACACAGAAATATGGTAGGAGACCCAGGAGGACCCCACTGCTGACACAGAAATATGGGAGGAGACCCAGGAGGACCTCACTGCTGACACAGAAATATGGTAGGAGACCCAGGAGGACCGCACCGCTGACACAGAAATATGGTAGGAGGTCCAGGAGGACCCCACTGCTGACACAGAAACATATTGGAAGCCAAACTGGAGTTTGCCAAATCTTACCTGAGGAAGCCCAAATCCTTCTGGCAGAATGTGCTGTGGACAAACGGAACAAAATGCGGGGTTTTTGGTAAAGCCCATCATTCTACTGTTTTCAGAAAAGGTCAGAGGTCCTAAAAGTCTCACATATCAATATAGCATGTCTATACTAGTGTTGGGCTTCATGTTCGAGTCGGTAAGGTCATTCAGCAGGCTGTTTGCCCGTCCCACAATGCTCTGCTCCCTGACAGTGGATTGAGATTGGCTAAAGCAATGCACCTGACCACAGGTTAGGTGCAATGGTTTGGCCAATCACAATGCATGATGATGACACAAGGGGGCGGGTGTGACCCCAACCCCTTGTGACGTCATCACACTATTTAAGAACTGTCAACCCGGCAAAGTTGTCAGACGGCGGGAGCCAGGGAGACATTTTTTTAATTTTTGTTTTTAATAATGGACTTGTGGAAGACTGTCTCTTGTCATTTTTACACTACACTTTTTTTCTTTTGTGAATGGGTAGCGGTACCATGTACCCCATACTCATTCACATGGGGGGGGGGCGGAATCTCGGTGCCCCCTTGTTAAAGGGTGCTTCCAGATTCTGATAATCCCCCCCATCCATAGACCCCCACAACCACCAGCCACGGTTGTGGGGAAGGGGCCCTTGGCCCCAAAGCACTTCCATGTTAAGGGCAAGTGGACTAGTATGGTTCAGGAGGTGGGGGGCGCTCACTCATCCCGCCCTTTCCTGACCTGTCAGGCTGCATGATCGGATAAGGGTATGGACCCCCCCCACACCATTTTTTTTTTACATTTTGGCATGGGGACTTCCCTCAAAATTCATACCAGATCCGAAAGGCTTGGTATGGATGGGGGGGGGGAACCCTACGTGTTTTTTTTTTAAATGTTTTAATTGCCGGGCACCATAGAGCTCGATTGGCATTTGCCATTGAACCCCAGAATTGGCAGGTCCACCACTGGCGCCCTGTGCTTTTCACAGATGAGAGCAGGTTCCCCCTGAGCACATGTGACAGACGTGAAAGGGTCTGGAGAAGCCGTGGAGAACGTTCTGCTGCCTGTAACATGGTTCAGCATAACCGTTTTGGTGGTGGGTCAGTGATGGTCTGGGGGAGGCATCTCCATGGAGGGACGCACAGACCTCTACAGGCTAGACAATGGCACCCTGACTACCATTAGGTATCGGGATGAAATCCTTGTACCCATTGTCAAGTGCAGTGGGTCCTGGGTTCCTCCTGGTGAACGACAATGCCCGGCCTCATGTGGGGGGAGTATGCAGGCAGTTCATGGAGAATGAAGGAATTGATACCATTAAATGGCCCCCTCACTCTCCTGACCTAAATCCAATAGAACCCCTCTGGGATGTCATGTTTCGGTCCATCCGACGCCGCCAGGTTGCATTTCAGACTGTCCAGGAGCTCAGTGATGCCCTGGTCCAGATCTGGGAGGAAATCCCCCAGGACAACATCCGTGGTCTCATTAGGAGCCTCCCCCCGATGTTGTCAGGCATGCAAACAAGCACGTGGGGGCCATTCTGAGTTGCTGCAATGAAATTTCAGCACAATGGACTCGCCTGCTGCATAATGTTTTCTTTTTGATTATCGGGATGTCTTTGAATTCAGTCCTCTGTAGATTGATAATTTTCATTTCCATCAAACGATGGGAAGTCCTTACATTGCTAACACATTTCCCCATCCATATCAGTATAGCTATCCAGCAGGAGATTCCTCCCCATTGAGATCTGATGGGTTTTCAAAGTGTTCTTTTCATTTTTTTCACAAGGGACACCTCACTCTGTTGACAAACTAAAGAAACAGTACATCACTCAATCTTAAAAAGAGCATCAAAATACATATTTCATAGTCAATAATAGAGTGGCTTTCCACCTCAACACGTTTCACAAATGTAGTCTGCTTCCTCAGAATGGTATGTTATCTCAGTTTTTACATGCCATATATTGTCCATGTGTCAGGACCGTGGTTCTGAGACCACGACTTCTGCTGTGTTTGACAGTGGTTCTTCTTGTGGAGCCACTGGAGATGCTGGACAGCTCCCTGTCTGATCCTTTTGACTTGTCTCGTTTCTTGTTTCTGATGAACCTTGAACTCTGTGCACCTCCCAAGAACTTTCTGATGAAGACCATGTCTCTGCACTTCCTATTTGCAAGATTATTGTGCTCTCTCCAGCCAATATCTTGTTACTTTGTGCCTGCAGCTGTCCTTATCTTCACAAACGTAATCTGCTTCCTCACAATGGCATGGTATCTCAGTTTTTACATGTCATCCTGAATATTGTCCATGTGTCAGGACCGGCATCAGAATCCACAACTTCTGCTGTGGCTCTTCCTGTCCCTGTCGGATTCTTTAGACTTGCCTTGTCTCTTGTTTCTGGTAAACCTTGAACTCTTTCACCTCCCATGAACTTCCTGATTTAAGCTATGTCTCTGCACTTAGACCCCGCACCTCGGGTGAGATTATGTCAGCCGCCAGGGCAACCTGCTGGTCGGTGGGAGCCTCTCTACTGCTATAGCTACTGGTCTCCAAGCCTGACCCCTGATTGTGACACCATGTGTGTGCAGTGGACCAGCGCAGACCAAACACTGCTTTCTAGGCAAGAGCAGGGCATCTAGGGCAGAAGTCCCACCCTATGGTATTATATCCTAGTTGACCTAAAAAAACAACGTCCGGTGGAATACTTCCTCATACCAATAAACTGGAATGTGAGCTGGATGATAATATCTACCCAGATAGTGTGGCCAAGTATACCCCTTACTCAAACAGAAAAAGATTAAAGTGGGAACCGCAAAGACGTCAAAGAGCAGGCCAGATAGTCAAACACCACCCTGGTAATGTATGAGCTTCGGGGATAATATTCCAAATATATGGGCAGCAACCGCATGAGTGCCTGCTAGATACATGTAGGGACCATGGACCAGAAATGATCCCCGTACAGCTACAGCAGTAAGGAAGAGTCCATGAAGAAGAGCTTGGCTTGAGACCTTCTCCCAGCCATCTCAGATTGTTTAAGCGGCTCACCCAGCGAAGCACTTCTGTCGTTTGCCACATCTTATAAATAGTGATCTCCCGCAGCGCAGAGAAAGCAGCACAAGAGCCTCACTGTCACCAACTCTTTCCAGGGAATCCGCCTTGACTCATTACCAGCACATAGGTGGTTTGTGGATATTGGTCTGCTCAGCCATACCACCCAGCGATTCTGCCAGTGACAAGGAATAATTCTTGTTCACTGCAAACAGGAGCAGCAAACCTCAGTGTTTACCCCTCCGATGTTCTGAATGAGGACAAAACCAGGTGACTCAGTACAGCTCTTAAAGGAGAAGGAGGGCTAAAGTGAAAAAAAAAAGAGTTTAAAGTGTATCTAAAGATAAAACTTTCTTTTTTCTTTTTCATTTTTGTAGAGATTGGCTAAACTGCTGTCTCATTACAGCTCACATAATCAGCTCCTTCCAGAAGTTTATGGTCTGTGCTACACCACGGTGATAGGTACCCAACTGACAATTTTCTGCCCGGAAGGCCGCCCCTGGCCTCCACCAGCTTGAAACTTAATGTGATTGGGTTGCTGGACTTTGCTGTCAGCGGCAGGAAACACATGACCACAGATATGTAACCCAGCAAGCATGGGCAGGATTGCTACATACAGTCATGGCCGAAATTGTTGGCACCCTTGATATTTTTCCTGAAAATCAAGTATTTCACACAAAAAAGGTATTGCATTAACACATGTTTTGCTATACACATGTTTATTCCCTTTGTATGTATTGGAACAAATATAAAACAGAGGCAGAAAAGCAAATATGACATAATGTCACACAAAACCCCAAAAATGGGCTGGACAAAAGTATTGGCACCCTTAACTTAATATTTGGTTGCACACCCTTTGGAAAACATAACTGAAATCAGTCGCTTCCTATAACCATCAATAAGCTTCTGACACCTCTCACCCGGAATTTTGGACCACTCTTCCTTTGCAAACAGCTCCAGGTCTCTCTTATTGGAAGGACACCTTTTCCCAACAGCAATTTTAAGATCTCTCCACAGGTGTTCAATGGGATTTAGATCTGGGCTCATTGCTGGCCACTTCAGAACTCTCCAGCGCTTCTTTGCCATCCATTTCTGAGTGCTTTTTGACGTATGTTTGGGGTCATTGTCCTGCTGGAAGACCCAGGATCTTGGACGCAAACCCAGCTTTCTGACACTGGGCCCTACAGTGCGACCCAAAATCCTTTGGTAATCCTCAGATTTCATGATGCCTTGCACACAGTCAAGGCACCCAGTGCCAGAGGCAGCAAAACAACCCCAAAACATCATTGAACCTCCACCATATTTTACCGTAGGTACTGTGTTTTGTTCTTTGTAGGCCTCATTCCGTTTTCGGTAAACAGTAGAATGATGTGCTTTACCGAAAAGCTCTATCTTGGTCTCATCTGTCCACAAGACGTTTTCCCAGAAGGCTTTTGGCTTACTCAAGTACATTTTGGCAAACTGTAGTCTTGCTTTTTTATGTCTCTGTGTCAGCAGTGGGGTCCTCCTGGGTCTCCTGCCATAGCGTTTCATTTCATTTAAATGTCGACGGATAGTTCGCGCTGACACTGATGCTCCCTGAGCCTGCAGGACAGCTTGAATGTCTTTGGAACATGTTTGGGGCTGCTTATCCACCATCCGGACTATTCTGCGTTGCAATCTTTCATCAATTTTCCTCATCCGTCCACGACCAGGGAGATTAGCTACAGTGCCATGGGTTGCAAACTTCTTGATAATGTTGCGCACTGTGGACAAAGGCAAATCTAGTTCTCTGGAGATGGACTTGTAACCTTGAGATTGTTGATATTTTGCCACAATTTTGGTTCTCAGGTCCTCAGACAGTTCTCGTCTCCTCTTTCTGTTGTCCATGCTTAGTGTGGCACAGACAGACACACAATGCAAAGGTTAAGTGAACGTCTCTCCTTTTTATCTGCTTTCAGGTGTGATTTCTATATTGCCCACACCTGTTACTTGCCCCAGGTGAGTTTACAGGAGCATCACATGCTTGTAACATTCTTATTTATCCGCAGTTGTGAAAGGGTGCCAATACTTTTGTCCAGCCCATTTTTGGAGGTTTGTGTGACATTATGTCGAATTTGCTTTCTTTCCTCCCTTTTTTTGTTTTGTCCCAATACACACAAAGGGAATAAACATGTGTATAGCAAAACATGTGTTAATGCAATACGTTTCGTGAGAAATACATGATTTCCTGGAGAAATATCAAGGGTGCCAACAATTTCGGCCATGACTGTATGCTTCATGAGTCAATCTTGAGGCGGCTTGTAAGCATGCATGATGGGGCACACTGCTGGAACTAGTGGTGTCTTGTCCGATGATGACACCCCAGTCATCTCTGCCTCCTTGCTGGCCTCATCCTCTGTCTCCTTGGAACCAACATTCCCCACCTAATGCCCAGAGCATATGCAATGCCCCAGACTAAACACTGCCATGTTGCCACCATTACCAGCTCCTTCCACCTCTTCTGGCTTCTTCACTGCCATGTTGCCACCATTACCAGCTCCTTCCACCTCTTCTGGCTTCTTCAGGTACTCTGGCATTGTAAAAGTGCCACACAATGTTTCAGAGGGAAAACCTGCAGTCATAGGCTGCCTAGTCTTCCAGAAATCAGGACCATCCAAAAGAAAAAAAGAGGTGGAGGTGCAACATGGAGGTACAGAGCTGGGTGTTGCTATTTTTTACTAATAACAATTTTTATTGGTTTTCATGCAAGTACAAACAGTACAGTAAAAGAGTATATGGAAAGAAAATAAACATAACAGAGATATACATCGATGGCAAAACTACAAAGGGTCAGGATCAGTTGAATCATATAATAACAGTGTGGAAATTATCAGGGCCTTTTATTTTAGGTCGGCATAGAGGAAGTGAAGGTATCCCACGGGCACCAAATCATCTCAAAAACAGCAAACGAACAACCATGTAATGCAGTCAAATATTCCATCTGTCTTACATCAGCAATAATTTTGTACAAAGTCTGCAATGAAGGGGGAGTAGAAGATAACCAACACATAGGAATGCTTCTCCTGGCTGCGGTCAGAACATGTACAGCAAGTTTTCTGGATGGTTTAGGTAGACCCGGGAATGGTAAACCCAGCAAAAAATGTAATGGGTCAAGTGGGAGAGAGATATGTAACAACGATTGCAACAAGGAGCGGACCTCTTCCCAAAAAGGAATAATGGAGCTGCATGTCCAAAAAATATGATAGAGAGAACCGAGGTCTCTACTACAGCGCCAGCAGACAGGAGAAGCACTCGGATTATAAGCATGGAGAACTTCAGGTGTTTTGTACCATAACATCATGATCTTGTATATATTTTCCTTAAAAACCACACAGACTGAAGATCTAGATGCATTTTCCCAAATTTTCTTCCACGTTAATAAATCAATATCACATTGTACAAATTGAGACCACCTACGCATGTAGAGGTGAGTGTCATTGGCTAAAGGGGGGGCTTATGAGTATTAGAGATATTACCCCTTTGATGGGGACCCTGCATACATAAACGTTCGAAGGGAGTAGGCTTCCCCAGAATCAATAAGGGTAATAAGGTAGAAAAAAAGTGGCGTATTTGAAGGTAAATATAAAAATGTTGGGGAGGTAAAAGAGCTTTTTTCTGAAGATCCGCGAATGAGTATAACTTACGAGTCACCGGGTGAATCAAGTGACGCAGTTGAAAAAGGTCAGCTACTACCCAGAGGGACATCCGGGATATGGCCATATTGTCTGGAAGGTTAGGATTATAGAGAATATTTGTCAGTGGGGAGCAGTCAGAGGCCAGTGAAAATTTAGCCTTACATTTCTGCCAAACGGTCATAGAAAAGTGCATGGGACCAAGGAATAGGTGGCGGAAGGATGAGACATCCACTGCTGTGGTCGACCAAAGGAGGGAGCATGGATGAGTTGGGGACAGTTGCAAAGATTCGATCTCAGTCCAAGTGTTGGGAGGATGATGGGTAGACCATGACATGAGAAAACGAAGGTGAGTTGCATAATAGTATGTTATTATATCCGGCGCCCCCAATCCCCCCCTAGTGCTCGGAGAGAGCAAAACAGAACGTGCAATCCTGTGCCGCTTGTTATGCCAAATGAAATGCAAGAAAGATTTTTGAAGGGAGTGCAGTTTGGACAGAGGAACGGGGATGGGGAGGGTTGCAAACAAATATAAAAGTTTTGGTAACACGGTCATTTTTAATACGTTAATGCGTCCGAGAAAAGAGATGGGCAGGGCATCCCAGTGTTTCAGAGAGCGAGAAATTGCTATAAATAGTGGAGGGAAATTGGCTTCATATATGGATTGGTAAGAGGAAGTAAGATTAGTACCTAAATATTTTAAAGAATGGGTGCACCACCGGTAGGGAAAGGCTTCCTGAAGTGAAGATAAAACGGCAGGTGGGACATGTATTGGGAGTGCCTCAGTTTTGGACGTGTTGACTTTGTAGCCTGATATAGCCCCAAATTGTTTCAGGGTCTTATGCAAAATTGGTAAGGAGGTATGGGGACACGTAAGTGTAAGGAGGATGTCATCAGCAAACAGCGATAATTTGTACTCATGGGAATGGGATTGTATCCCGCGAATATCTGGATTCGACCTGATGGCGATAGCTAGTGGTTCCAGACATAGAATGAACAGCAAAGGAGAGAGTGGGCAACCCTGACGTGTGCCATTTGACATCCGAAAGGGGAGTGAAAGAAAAGAAGCTAATCTGACCTGCGAAAAGGGGGACGAATAAAGGGCCTTCAAGGCTGCTACAAATGGGCCCCTAAAACCAAATTTCTCCAAGACCCTGAACATGTAAGGCCAACTTAAACGGTCGAAAGCTTTTTGAGCATCCAAGCTCAATAACACAGTAGGGGTGGAGGATCGATTAACCAAGTCAATCAGATCAATGGATCTCCTGGTGTTATCTGCAGCATGTCTGGCAGGTACAAAGCCCACTTGGTCCCTATGTATGAGTTTGGAAATAATTCTGGACAATCGATTGGCCAAAATTTTAGTGAAAATCTTGTAGTCGGAATTGAGTAGGGCAATGGGGCGGTAGTTGTCCACAATAGAATGATCTTTATCGGGTTTAGGGATAACCGAGATATATGCCCGGGAGAAATCAGTCTGGGGTGTGATCCCCTTGAAAAGATCTCGATAAAAAGAGAGGAGATGAGGGGCCAGGATACCAATAAAGGATTTATAGTAGGAGTAAGGCAGTCCGTCCGGATCCGGGGCTTTACGAGAGGGGAGATGTTTAATTGTGTCCAATAATTCCTCTAGCGTAATATCAGCATTAAGGGTAGCAATGTCTGAGGATGATAGTCTCGGAAGTGACAGGGGGTCAAAAAAACGATCAAACGATGACTGTGTGAGGGGTGGATGAAGATCTGGGGACAGACAATTATACAGTTTCTCATAAAATGAGCCAAAAAGGGTTGCCATGACCCGGGGGTCATAGGTAGGGTTTCCATTTGGTTGCATTAAAAGATCAGGTAATGCAGAACACGACTGAGTCGATTGACCAACATACGATGGGGCTTGTTAGAAAATTCGTAAAATTTCTGCTTAATCCACAAGAGGGATTGTGCAGTCTTATTGGAGTCGAGAACTTTAATTCGGTCCCGTAGAGATGTTACCCTCCGGAGTCCAGAAATGGACGGCCTGGCCAACAACCGTCGCTCCGCCAAAACCAGTTGATGTATGAGAGAGGCTCTAGCACTCGCCGAAGACTTTTTTAAACGAGAACCCATAGAAATACAGAGTCCTCGAAAGACTGCCTTGTGGGCCTCCCACAGAGTTGAGGAAGAGCCTACGGAGCCAACATTGTGGGCAAAAGAGGTGTCAAGTCCCTGGGACAACTCATCTCTAAGATGATCTGTGGAAAGAAAAGTCTCATTAAGGCGCCAATGACATGGTTTGAGAATGACAGGAGGAAATAAAAGGTTTAAAGTCAGAGAGGCATGGTCAGACTAAGTGATGGGATTGATTTCGGAAGAAACCAGGAGCGGAAGCAGTGGGGCAGAGATAAAAAAGTGATCTAGGCGGGAGAAACTACGGTGAGGGGTGGAGTAGAAAGTGAATTGTTTATGGAGGGGATGTTTAATCCGCCAAGCGTCAAAGAGACGATGTTCCCTTATCAATCTACGAAAAGATTTTGAAGAGGAGCATTGCCGCTTTGAGGGGGTGGACTCAAAAAGGGACTTCCTGTCTTTATGGGGGGAAAAAATCAAATTGAAATCCCCTCCAACAATCACCTGCGAAGTGGAGATGGAATCTAGGTTAGCGAGTGTTTGGGAAAGGAATTGCAATTGACCCGTATTTGGGGCGTATAAATTCAACAAAACAAGGGGAGTGTCACCAAGCATACAGTTCAAAATAATGAAGCGACCCTGGTGGTCAACCTTGGAGGAAACAACCCGAAGGGAGCAGTGTGACCCAATCAAAATTGCCACCCCCCGGCCTTCCCGGAGGGATCAAAGGCTGAATAAGCTTGGGAAAAAAATCTCGAGGCAAAACAAAAAGAGCCAGTTGATTTGAAATGGGTCTCTTGTACAAAAATAATGTCTGCTCCTGAGGATCGAAATTCCCTCAAAGCCATCCACCGTTTTTGAATGGAGTTAAGGCCCTTGACATTGTATGACAAAAACCTCAAAGCCATTATAAAATAACAACGATTGAAGTACTTGTAGTAGAATGAAAAATGATTGAAATACCATCGATGTAGAAGAATAAAACACAAAAATCATAAAACAATCAGATAACACAAAAAAAAGAAAAACATAATAAAAAACAGATATCCACAAGGATATAAACTTGGGAACGTCAACTAAGCCCAAGTCGTCTAGGCCAGTGGATAGACAAAATCGGGGGCAGCACGACATCCGACTCAACAGGGGGGTCACCCAACCCGGCCAGAAGAAACAAAAGCAAAAAGAGCACCCAGCAAGGGTTTGGCCAGTCAGGAGAACAAAACCGGTATAGAACCCATGTATAGAGCAGGGGAGAGGGATCAACACCATATTCACCACAGATGATCACCCCAGAGAATCATCAGGCAGGCAGATCTCCTGGTCGAGAGGAACGTGGACGTTGCGGGGTGCGCAAGAGTCTCTTCCGATCTCTGCGGACCGGTGTCCAGATCTTGTTGGGAGTGATGGAGGGACGAGAAGGAGTAGGAGGCAATGAGGACACATCATCCGACAGAGGAGGAAGACCCAGCTGTTTTAGAAAAAAGTCCGCCTCATGAAGATCCCGGAGAACAACTTGGGTATTATCCTTAGAGACAACCAGCTTGAAGGGAAACCCCCAACGATACAGGACTCGGTGTTGCTGGAGGTGTGTGGTGATCGGCTTCAGAGCACGCCGTTTGGCAAGAGTAATCGGAGAAAGGTCGCAGAAGAGCTGGAGTCTGTCACCTTTGAATTCCAAAGAAGATGTTTGTCGAGCCGCTAATAGTAAGGCTTCTTTGCTTTGAAAGAAGTGTAAGTGTACTATAACGTCTCGTGGTCTGGTGCCCTCAACAGGTTTAGGGCCCAGAGAGCAATGAGCCCTATCCATTCGCCAATCTGTCTCTGGAACCTTTGGTGCAGTTGTGATGAAGAAGGACAGTAGGTGGCGGTGTAGTTGTGCGTCAGTGATAGATTCGGACATACCGTGAATACGGATATTTTGGCGCCGTTCCCTGTTTTCCAGGTCCTCTTGTTGGAGCTGCATCTGGGACATGGAGTGTTTCAGATATGCGTTATCTTCCTCAAGGACATGAACGTATTGCACCAATTCATCAAATTTGTTTTCCAATTTATCCGTGCGGTCTCCAATTTGGGTTATTTCCCCTCTGAGATCTATAGCCAATTTACCAACTTCAGCGGCTATAGAGGCGGTAATGTTGCGCAAAAAGACCTGCAGCTTGTCGTCCAATGCAGAGACTGTGAGTGCAGATGATGTAGCCTGCTGAGGATTTTGGCTGAGGGCTGGAAGATACCCTGGTGTAGGGTGGTTCATGTCCCCTCCTTCTGTGGCTTGTGAGTCAGAATCCTCCATATGAGGAGGAATCAGAGCAGAGGCTGTCAGTTGCTCTGATTTGGAGCAAGGTGCAGTACCCTCCGCGGCCACTGGTGGTCCGGGATCGTTCCTCGGACTCCTGTCACAACTTGAGGCCGGGGATTGCGGCCTAGAGAGAAACCGCCGAAGCGGCGAGGGCCGCGGGTCCTGTGGGTGCGGGGAGGGGGGCTTCCAGCGCCCTATTTTCCCCATGGACACCTCCCCTTAATGCCGTGCCGGGTGCTTTAACTATGTGACTCACCCGAAGCGGCGGGATCGCCATGGAGCGGTGAGTCACTATTTGGCCGGGGATGAGAGGAGCTCAGCAAGCAGCGTCCACCATCATCCCTGGTCGCGCATGCGCCCCGGTGTTGCTATTTTTACCTCTTTCTCATTCTCTCTTTCCTCCTTCACCCCTTTCTCCTCCACAACATCCTTTTTTTCCTTTTTCTGTCACTTCTTTCTCTTCCTCCCCCACTAACTCCTCATCTACTTCTCCTCCCCTTTCCTTTTCACCTCTTCCTCCTCCATCTTCTTTCCTCCTTTTAGTTCTTCCTCCCCACCTCCTTCCCCTATTTCTTCACATCTTCTTCCTCTTCCTACTCCTTCTCCCCTTCTTCTTTCACCTCTTTATCCTCCTCCCACTTATCCTCCCCTTCTTCCCCCACCCTTTCCACCTCTTTCCTCCATTCCATCTCCCTTTCCCTCATCCTCCTCCACCAACTTTCCTCTTCAGTAACCTCACCACCACTTCTCTCTACTTCTTCCTTTCCTTTTTTCACGTCTTTCTCCTCCACCTCCCTCTACTCCTCCTCCCCTTCCTCCTTTACTTTGTCCTTCTCCTCCACCTCCCTCTGCTTCTCGTACCCTTCTTTCCTTACCTCTTCCTTCTCCACCTCCCTCTCCACCTCCTTCACTTCTTCCTTCACCTCTTCTCCTGCCTCCAACTTCCTCTACTCTTCCTCCCCTTCTTCCTTCACCTCTTCCTACTCCTCCACCTCTTATCTTCTCCTCTTTCCCTTCCTAGGTCACCTCTTCCTACTCCTCCACCTCTTATCTTCTCTTCTTTCCCTTCCTAGGTCACCTCTTCCTCTGCCTCCACCGCCATCTTCTCCTCCTCCCCTTCCTACTTCACCTCTTCCTCTTCCTCCACCTCCATCTTCTCTAACTCTGCTTCTTCCCTCACCTTTTCCTCTACCTCCACCTCACTATGCTCCTCCTCCCCTTCCTCCTTTTATTCTTCTTTCTCCTCCACCTCCCTCTGCTTCTCGTACCCTTCTTCCTTCACCTCTTCCTTCTCCTCCACCTCCCTCTACACCTCCTTTGCTTCTTATTTCACCTCTTCCCCGGTCTCCAACTCCCTCTACTCCTCCTCGCCTTCTTCATTCACCTCTTCCTCCGCCTCCACCTCTATCTTCTCCCATTCCTCTTCTTCCTTCACTGCTTCCTCCACCTTCCTCTACTCCTTCTCCCCTTCGCCTCTTCCTTCTCCTCCACCTCCCTCTGCTCCTCCTTCACTTCTTCCTCCTTCACCTCTTCCTCTGCCTCCACCTCCATCTTCTCCTCCTCCCTTTCCTCCTTCACCTCTTCCTCTGCCTCCACCTCCCTCTGCTCCTCCTCCCCTTCTTCCTTCACCTCTTCCTTCTCCTCCACCTCCCTCTACTCCTCCTGCTCTTCCTCCACCTCTTTCTATGTGATGATGGCACAAGGAGAGGCTCTGGGGAGTTTAAGGCCTCGATAACACCTTGTACCCTTCTTCCTTCACCTCTTCCTTCTCCACCACCTCCCTCTACACCTCCTTTGCTTCTTCCTTCACCTCTTCCCCGGTCTCCAATTCCCTCTACTCTTCCTCCCCTTCTTCCTTCACCTCTTCCTCCGCCTCCACCTCTATCTTCTCCCCTTCCCCTTCTTCCTTCACTGCTTTCTCCACCTCCACCTCCCTTCTCCCTTCTCCCCTTCTCCTCTTCCTTCTCCTCCACCTCCCTCTGCTCCTCCTCCTCTTCCTCCTTCACCTCTTCCTCTGCCTCCACCTCCATCTTCTCTTCTTCCCTTTCCTCCTTCACCTCTTCCTCTGCCTCAACCCCCCTCTGCTCCTCCTCCCCTTCTTCCTTCACCTCTTCCTTCTCCTCCACCTCCCCCTACTCCTCCTGCTCTTCCTCCACCTCTTTCTATGTGATGATGGCTCAAGGAGAGGCTCTGGGGAGTTTAAGGCCTCGATAACACCATACGTGGTGTTATCAACTGATGGAAACTGACATATATATATTTTTATATATATATATATATATATATATATATATATATATATATATATATATACATATACATACACACACTGCATGTTGAAATAAATTTTTTAATATTACAAAATATATGAAAAATATTTTTTTAAAATATATTTTTTTAAATATATTCTTCAGATTTTTTTTAAGATATAAATAAGTCATTTTAACACATATTGTTACATATATTTGTAAATGCATTCCAAAAATGTACATTTGTATTTTTAAAAAACATACAGTATATTTGAAATGTATTTAAAAAAATATTGTTCATATATTTTGTAATAAAAACGCATTTCAACATACAGTGTATATATATATATATATATATTTATTGAAATATATTTTGAAATATATTGAATACGGCCAAAACTGTAGCATTTCAAATATATGGCAATATATTTGGGAAGAATATTTTTAAAATATATTTCAAACATATTTTTCTTCCACGGGGGTATTGTCTCAGGGTGAATGGGTGGGGGTGGGGGGGGATTCTATAAATAAACAAAACCCAACTAAATGTCATTCAATTACAGGGCTAATGTAGGTCAAGATAAAATCTGGTAACGAGAAATGCAATAAAAATATATGAAGAAATGAGCACTTCCTAGATAAACTTGACAGCAATAGTTGCCGTTCGGTTAATGGCTGCCACTCAGGGGGTCCGCGGGGGGCTGACGCAATAAGCGCTGCGTGTTGATATTTAGACTGAACGTCGGTGTCTGTTTAACCAAGGAACCATCCCAAAGACAAAACACTAACAGAAGCCTTTGGCTGCCACAGTCAGGGGTCAGGCACAAAACACCGAGATTGGTCAACGTGATCCATTGATACTTCATCATTAGTGACCTTTCTCCCAGAAGGTGGTCTTACAGTGTATGTTACACTTGTGCGTCAGTCCGCCGCGTAGAGCCCACAGAGCCCAGGCTATACTCAGAGGAGCCTCTGCAAATAATCCAGGTTGGAGACACAACCCGGCCCTTGTGCAGATATCAGTGTGTCCGTTATGCTGAGTGACACCTGAGCGCGTATCTTGTTTATGCGTCTCTATTCAATGGAGAGTTATTATGTCTTTTAGCGCGCATTCATTCCAAGGCACAGAGGTTCAAAAGACACTTCCATGGAGTTCGTGCGTCTTGTTGGCCAAGAGGAGGACACAAAAAAACCGGTCTGAACCAAAGTTTGTTATACAGTGCCTTGAAAAAGTATTCATACCCCTTGAAATGTTCCCCATGTTATCATGTTACAACCCAAACCGTCAATGTATTTTATTGGGATGTGATGTGATAGACCAGTGGTCGGCAAACTGTGGCCCCGGAGCCGGATGTGGCCCTTTGCTTGCTTTTATCCGGCCCTTGGGGCATTATTCCCCCCACCATCAAAAACATTGGGGCATAGTTCCCGCCACTGACACCAACAATGGGGCATTATTCCTCCCACTAACACCAATGATGGGGCACTATTCCTCCCACTGACACCAATGATGGGGCACTATTCCTCCCACTGATACCAATGATGGGGCACTATTCCTCCTACTGATGCCAACAATGGGGCACTATTCCTCCCACTGACACCAATGATGGGGCACTATTGCTCCCACTGACACCAACAATGGGGCACTATTCCTCCCACTGACACCAATGATGGGGCACTATTCCTCCCATTGACACCAATGATGGGGCACTATTCCTCCCTCTGATACCAATGATGGGGCACTATTCTTCCCACTGACACCAATGATAGGGCACTATTCCTCCCACTGAAACCAATGATGGGGCACTATTCCTCCCACTGACACCAATGATGGGGCACTATTCCCCCCACTGACACCAATGATGGGGCACTATTCCTCCCACTGACACCAATGATGGGGCACTATTCCTCCCACTGACACCAATGATAGGACACTATTTCTCCCTCTGACACCAATGATGGGGCCCTATTCCTTCCACTGACACCAATGATGGGGCACTATTCCTCCCACTGACACCAATTATAGGACACTATTCCTCCCACTGATACCAATGATGGGGCACTATTTCTCCCTCTGATACCAATGACGGGGCACTATTCCTCCCACTGACACCAATGATGCAGCATTATTCCTCCCACTGACACCAATGATGGGGCACTATTCCTTCCACTGAAACCAATGACCAATGAGCATGGGTGTCAAACTGGCGGCCCTCCAGCTGTTACCAAACTACATTTCCCATGAGGCATTGCAAGATTGACAGTTACAAGCATGACTCCCAAAGGTAGAGGCATGATGGGACTTGTAGTTTCACAACAGCTGGAGGGCCGCCAGTTTGACACCCCTGACTTAGAGCTTCTTACAGTGTGGCACACTTTGTAGAATCGGCCTCGTCATGTTCTACAACACTATCATTTAGTTTCATAGGTCATCCAGTCACTTTGGTTTGGAAAAACCATTAGTGGCTCCAGAAGGATTTTGGAGACAACCAGGAAAACTCGAGTAATGCAGCAAGTCGTGTTCTCGCTTAGAGGAAAACTAGACCAAAAAAAAAAAAATAAAAACTAGAAAAAAGCTGCCTAAAGACCCCCCAATTGGAAAACATGTCTGAGTGAACATCACCCACCCAACGGCTTGGAAATGATGCAAAGTTAACACGTTGCGCTGGAAAGAATCCAGGGACAGAACACTGAACGTAGTCTTGAAGGAAAACCCGTAAGCAGTTCAAACAATGAGTCAAAATGGTAAGTTTTTACATCCCCCCATGGAATGGAGAGCTTATTTGTACTTGGATCCGAAGCGACTCTTTAAATTCCTTCAAACGTTTAAAGAAGCAGGGTGGAACGAGAGTCAATATACAGCGAACATGGAAACATCCTAGTACCAGGACTCACCAAGAGAAGGTGACCAAACCCTTTGGCTTGCGTTGGCTTAGGTGTGCTAAGCTAACACAGGAAACCTTTGCATGTCTTGTTACTGGAACTTCAAGCCAGGAGTGTTACAGTAATTATGGGGCGGCTCTTGGGCATGAATAAAAAAAAAATTGGGTCACTCGAAACTAACAGACTTTTTTTAAATATTGCAGGTGATTCTCAACAAGGTTCCCACTTTAAAACTTCAGGTTCCTTTACTCACATGTTCTACCTGCTACACAATTATATTTACAAAACCTGGACTTTTATTATGAAATTAATATACAGTTAGGTTCATATATATTTGGACACAGGCACAATTTTAGTTTTTTTTAGGTATTTACCAAAACATATTCAAGCTATAATGGATATGGGCGGACAGTGCCCACTCTCAGGTTTAATTTGAGGGTATTTACATGCAAATTAGAGGAAGGGAATTAGGAATTAGCTCTTAAGAGTAGCCAGCCCCCTTTTTCAAGGGACCAAAAGTAATTGGACACATAGTCATAAATAAAATGTTCATTTGTAATATTTTGTTGAGAATCCTTTACTGGCAATGACTGCCTGAAGTCTGGAACCCATGGACATGACCGAAGACTGGGTTTCCTCCTTTCTGTTGCTTTGCCTGAAGTCTGGAACCCATGGACATGACCAAAGACTGGGTTTCCTCCTTTCTGATGCTTTGCCTGAAGTCTGGAACCCATAAACATGACCAAAGACTGGGTTTCCTCCTTTCTGATGCTTTGCCTGAAGTCTGGAACCCATGGACATGACCAAAGACTGGGTTTCCTCCTTTCTGATGCTTTGTCTGAAGTCTGGAACCCATGGACATGACTAAAGACTGGGTTTCCTCCTTTCTGATGCTTTGCCTGAAGTCCGGAACCCATGGACATGACTAAAGACTGGGTTTCCTCCTTTCTGATGCTTTGCCTGAAGTCTGGAACCCATGGACATGACCAAAGACCGGGTTTCCTCCTTTCTGATGCTTTGTCAGGCTGTAACTGCAACCATCTTCAGTTGTTCTTTGTTTGTGGCTCTTTCTGCCTTTAGTTTTGCCTTCAGCAAGTGAAATGCATGCTCAACGGGGTTGAGATCAAGTGATTGACTCAGCCATTGCAGAATATTCCACTTCTTTTCCTTCGAAAGATCCAGGGTTGCTCTTGCAGTGTGTTTTGGATCATTGTCCATCTGTACTGTGAAGCGCCGTCCAATCACCTTTGCTCCATTTGGCTGAATCTGGGCTGACAGTATATCTGTAAACACGACAAAATTCATACGGCTGCTTCTGTCTTCTGTCATATCATCAATAAACACCAATGACCCAGTGCCACTGGAAGCCATGCATGCCCATGCCATCACACTGCCTCCGCCCATGCCATCACACTGCCTCCGCCCATGCCATTACACTGCCGCCGCCATGCCACCACGCTGCCTCTACCCATGCCATCACACTGCCTCCGCCCATGCCACCACACTGCGTCCACCCATGCCATCACACTGCCTCTACCCATGCCATCACACGGCCTCCGCCCATGCCATCACACCGCCTCCGCCCATGCCATCACACCGCCTCCACCCATGCCATCACCCTGCCTCCGCCCATGCCATCACACTGCCTCCACCCATGCGATCACACTGCCTCCGCCCATGCCATCACGCTGCCTCCACCCATGCCATCACCCCGCCTCCGCCCATGCCATCACCCCGCCTCCGCCCATGCCATCACACTGCCTCCTCCATGGTTTACAGATGCCGTTGTGTGCTTTGGATCATGAGCTGTTCCAAGTGTTCTCCACACTTTTTTCTTTTCGTCATTCTGGTACAGATTCATCTTAGTTTCATCCGTCCAAAGAATGCTTTTCCAGAACTGGTCCGGCTTTTATAGATTTTTTTTGGAAAAGTCTAATCTGGCTTTTTTATTCATCAGGCTTATGAATGGTTTTCACCTTGTGGTGAACCCTCTGTATTTGCTCTCGTGAAGTCTTCTCTTGATTGTAGACTTTGACAATGATACACCCACCTCCTAGAGAGTGTCCTTCACTTGTCTGGATGTTGAGAATGGGTTTTTCGTTACCATAGAGGGGATCCTGCGATCATCCACCACTGTTGTGTTCCGTGGACGTCCATGCCTTTGTATGTTGCTGAGCTCAGCAGTGCTTTCTTCTTTCCTCAGAATGGACCAAACTGTTGATTTGGCCGCTCCTAATGTTGCTGCGATCTCCCTGATGGCTGTGTTTAGTTTTTGAAGCTTTACAATGGCCTGTTTCACTTGTATGGACAGCTCCTTTGAACTCATGATGTAGGTTCACATCAAAAGATTCCAAATTGCAAATATCACACTTGGAATCAACTCCAGATGTGTTACCTGCTTAACTGATGAAAAACTAATGAAGGAGTAGCCCACACCTGGCCATGAGACACACTTTGATTCAACTATCCAATTACTTTTGGTCCCTTGAAAAAGGAGGGATGGCTACTCTTAAGAACTGTAATTGCTAAACCCCTCCCCCAATGTGGATGTACATACCCTCAAATTACACCTGAGAGTGCGCACTGTCCGCCCATATCCATTACATAACTAGAGCTGGAATATGTTTTGGTAAATACCTGAAAAATCTAAAATTGTGCCTGTGTCCAAATATATATGGACCTAACTGTATAGTCACTACACTGGCCTTACCTTGCCTTCCTGGTGCTTCCGGGTGCTGGTGGCATCATTGCCCCAATATGGAAGTACTATAGCTCCTTATTAGGAATCCACCTAAAAGGGAGAAGTCCATCTTTTTCATTATGCCTTTGTTTTAACAGGAGTCGGCACCACGTTTTAATGTTCACTATTATGCCGGGAGAGGCAAATATTTTGCCAGTTTAGCGAGTAAAGGGAATCCAGAGATGACTGATAATTCCACTCCTAGGCTGAAAAGACATCCACAGAGATCTACACTATATTGCCAAAAGTATTGGGCCAGCCCTCCCAATCATGTGATTCAGGTGTTCCAATCCCCTCCCAATCATGTGATTCAGGTGTTCCAATCCCCTCCCAATCATGTGATTCAGGTGTTTCAATCCCCTCCCAATCATGTGATTCAGGTGTTCCAATCCCCTCCCAATCATGTGATTCAGATGTTCCAATCCCCTCCATATCATGTGATTCAGGTGTTCCAATCCCCTCCATGGCCACAGATGTATAAACTCAAGCACTTAGGCATGCAGACGGCTTCTACAAACATTGGTGAAAGAATGGGTCGCTCTCAGGAGCTCAGTGACTCCAAGCGTGGTCCCGTGATAGGTGGCCACCTGTGCAATAAGTCCATCTGTGACATTTCCTGGCTACTAAATATTCCACGGTCAGCTGTTAGTGGGATTATAACAAAGTGGAAGCAACTGGGAACGACAGCCACTCAGCCACCAAGTGGTAGGCCACGTCACATGACAGGGCGGGGTCAGCGCATGCTGAAGCGCACAGTGCGCAGAAGTCACCAACTGTCTGCAGAGTCAATAGCTAAAGACCTCCAAACTTGGTGTGGCCTTCAGATGAGCCCAACAACAGTGTGTAGAGAGCTCCATGGGATGGGTTTCCATGGCCGAGCAGCTGCATCCAAGCCTTCCATCACCAAGTGCAATGCAAAGCGTCGGATGCCGTGGTGTAAAGCATGCCACCACTGGACTCTAGAGCAGTGAAGACGTGTTCTCTGGAGTGTTGAATCATGCTTCTCTGTCTGGCAATCTGATGGACATGTCTGGGTTTGGCGGTTGCCAGGAGAATGATACTTGCCTGACTGCATTGTGCCAAGTGTAAAGTTCGGTGGAGGGGGGATTATGGTGTGGGGTTGTTTCTCAGGGGTTGGGCTTGGCCCCTTAATTCCAGTGACGGGAACTCTTAGGGCATCAGCATACCAAGACAAAAATGTCAATGGGACTCATCCCCTGAGGTGCTCCCATAGACCTAGTTTTGGGAAACCCCTGAAGTTTGTACAGTGAAGTGAAGTCGAGCGAAGTGCCCATTTACTCACCATACTCAGATACAGGTGCAGGCCCCTTTAACGCTTTTCTCACAGCTCCCTGGGTTCCTAGACATGCCTCCTTCAGCAGCTGACCATGCATTATTATTATTATTATTATAATACAGTATTTATAAAGCGCCAATAGTTCGCTCAGCGCTGTACATTACAAAGGGGGACAGAACATGTGACAGAACAATACCAATACAATGCAATACATGAGGGGATCGAGGGCCCTGCTCCTTGGAGCTTACAATCTAGGAGGGAGGGGATGGTGGCACAGGAGGAGATAGCTGTGGGGGATGGAGTGGTAGGAAGAGTGGAGGAGGTCGGCAAGTTAGCAGGGGGTGGGGTAGGCTTCCCTGAAGAGGTGGGTTTTCAGGGTGCGCCTAAAGGAGAGGAGAGTAGGTGATAATCTGATGGGTTGGGGCAGGGAGTTCCAGAGGATGGGTGACACCCTGGAGAAGTCCTGGAGGCGGGCATGGGAGAAGGAGACCAGGGAACTAGAGAGAAGGAGGTCTTGTGAGGAGCGGAGTGTGCGTGTTGGGTGGTACTTGGATATTAGGTCAGTGATGTAGTTCGGGGCAGTATGGTGGACGGCTTTGTACGTCAGTGTTAGGATTTTGAATTTGATCCGTTGGGCAATCGGAAGCCAGTGGAGGGATTGGCAGAGGGGGGTGGAGGACACTGAGTGGAGGCCAGTGGAGGGATTGGCAGAGGGGGGTGGCAGAGATGGAGCGGTTGGTAAGTTGGATGAGTCTGGCTGCCGTATTCAGGATGGACTGAAGCGGGGATAGCCTGTGGCGAGGCAGGCCAGTGAGGAGGGAGTTGCAGTAGTCGAGTCGTGATATGATGAGGGAGTGGATGAGCTGTTTAGTGGTTTCTGGGGTTAGGAACGTGCGGATTTTGGCGATGTTGTGGAGGTGGAGTCTGAATGAGGCAGAGTTAACTAAGCTAGCGATCTGTAGCCAGGTGAGAGGCTCTTCACTGTCAGAACCTGCAAGCAGGAGACTGAAATCATGCAGCTTCTCTGGAAGTCCAAGCCACTCTGGGGATTCACTCCCCCATTGCCACCAGAGTACTCCAGTTTATTCTTGGGCTTTGGATCCCTCGTGATCACCTGTGTTACCAGAGCTACCCTGGACTTCATTGTGAGAGACGCTCTATGAGAATACTCATAAGTAGCTGTGTTCTGTACTGTGCTACTGAAGAAGCGATTCTCAGCTTGACTTCCTGTTGCTATACACGCTGATAAAGACATTGCTGTGAAGAGTCCATGTTTGTTCAGCTTGTTCTTGCTATTTTGACCCTTTTTTTCATTTCAATATGTTTAGTAAACTGCAAGTTACAGTTATTCCCTGTCTGACCATTCAGTAAATTTCCCATTCTCTAATTAATCCTCCCTCTTGCTGGTGGTCAGTGGCTTTACTCATTAATAATGAATCCCTCGCCCTTTCATTGGTGTGGTTATTGACGGTAATATTTATCCTCCCACCCCTCAATCACTGGAGGCCATTGGCAGCAATAACCCCACAACCCTTGTCATTGGAGGTCAATAGCAGTGATAACTAACTTCCCACACACCTTTTCATTTGCGGTCAGTGGTTTTCTTTATTTGACCACACCTTCACGTCACATCTCTTCTTATCAGGCTGGGACTATTCACTGTTGGGTGGAGACCACTTCACCTGACAATACCATAGCTCTTCCCAGCGGCGGACTGACCATTTGGAAACTTGGGCACTGCTCGAGGGCTCGGGGTCAGTAGGGGGCCCCATGAGATGCCCCTGGTACCTTTTTTATAGGCTTTTTTGAGTTTGGGCAAGGACACAGGGGCCCCATAATCCCCTATTGCCCGGGGGCCCCATGAGTTGTCAGTCCGCCCCTGGCTCTTCCAATACTGGTGCTGGAATGCAGAGAATGACCTAGAAAGACCTTCACAGAGGGACACTGGGGGCAGGTTCAGTAAGTAAATCCTGATGTCTTAGGGAACATCTGTGGCCTTCCAGTTTCCACTGCAGGGCCTCTCTTCATGGGAGCACTGACTAAGGACTTAGGGATTGATTTACTAAAGGCAAATAGAGTGTGCACTCTGCAAGTGCAGTTGCTCCAGAGCTTAGTGAATGAGGAGAAGGTTCACCTACAAAGACTACCCAGCCACATGCAAGGAAAATTTAAAAAACAGTATTTTTGCATGTACATGATTGGATGGTGGGATTCAGCAGAGCTTCTGCTCATTTACTTAGCTCTGGAGCAACTGCACTTTGCAAAGTGAACGTTCAATTTGCCTTTAGTAAATCAACCCCTTAGTGCCAGAATCTGCCTTCCTTGACTAGGATCATTGGAGCATCTTTCCACCATTAGGAGTCTTACGCCTCAGGATGTTCTTCAGATTTTGTTCTCTTGGGATTGCATTTATAGAGAATGCTTTAAACCTTTGACCTTGGTCCTATGGCTGTTCTCCTGTTTCCTCATTTGTGCAGGTTCTTTGAGTCCTAATGTCTGAGGGAAGATCTGTGGCTTTCTGGCTGGTTCTCTTCCCACTCCAGGGTCTCTGTTCATGGCAGCACTAACCAAGGACTTAGTGGACCATCTTTGGCAGGTCAGGAGCTGCCTTCCTTGCCTAGGTTCACCGTCAGGAGTCGTATGTCCCAGTAGGTTTAGAGATTGGGGATTTTTTTCTTCTGAGGAGGACTTCAGAACCTTTGGCACAGTTTGTGTCGTATTTAGCACTTCGCAATTCGTTCACTTGGGCGTATTATTAAATGCTTTAAAAAAAATAATTTGGCCTTGGTCCTATGGCTGTTCTCCTGTTTCCTCATTTGTGCAGGTTCTTCGAGTCCTAATGTCTGAGGGAAGATCTATGGCTTTCTGGCTGGTTCTCTTCCCACTCCAGGGTCTCTGTTCATGACAGCACTAACCAAGGACTTAGTGGACCATCTCTGGCAGGTCAGGAGCTGCCTTCGTTGCCTAGGTTCACCGTCAGAAGTCGTATGTCCCAGTAGGTTTAGAGATTGGGGATCTTTTTCTTCTGAGGAGGACTTCAGCACCTTTGGCACAGTTTGTGTCGTATTCAGCACTTCGCAATTCGTTCACTTGGGCGTATTGTTGAATGCTTTAAAAAAATCATTTGGCCTTGGTCCTATGGCTTTTCTCACTTTGCCTCGTTGCACAAAATAACTTTTCCACGCTGTCTGATCATCAACCCCTTTTCACCCCAATCCATCCTCCATCTCACAGCTTTGCCTGAGGCAATGCTTCTCCAGCCACTTGGATGTATTATTGCTGCCGGTCCAGGCACCTCCCGCACAGTGCTCTGGTTTTTGTAACTTTTACCTACTCTACGAGGTGTGTAAAACAACGGCCTTGTGCGCTCCGTTCCTTCACACCCTCTAGAAAGTAGACGGAGCAGAGTGCACCGCTGTTGGCCATCGGCTGATGATGTGACGGAGGGGATTTTCCTATGAAACCCGCCAGCTTGTACCATGTAAAGGGGAGATTGCATGGCTGGCCACACAGGCGTGCTTGGCTGAGTAACTTGGTTGTTCAATTACTGTCGGCAGTAAAGAGAGAAAAAGGAACAGAGACCCTTGAAAGATGCACGCAGTCTGATATCTATGTACTTTTACTGTGTTTTTTGAAAAAAGTAATGTGCCACAATTCAAATCCTGCATCAGGAGGCACAACCAGCGTTCAACTGACTGGCACTGAGGACACCAAGTTGTCCGCTGTGCAGTTCTATTCAAGACTAAATCCCCCTCCCCCACGTGGGGGTCACTGCCAAGAACTTGTAGGGAGGTTGCCCCCTAAGGGCAGGTTATGCGCACACAAGCAGGGCAGCTGTTAGAAACCACGGGGCCCCATACTGCCAACCTGACAGGGCCCTTCCCAAAAGAAACACATTTTACTATGTTTCGGTTTATGAATGAACACAGTGAGCGATCATTACCAATCACTCATTGTGTTCATTCAGGAAAGGAAGGGGATTATAAATGTGCCATATTTACTGGGCCCTTCCCCACATTCCATCCTGAAGGATCCTATTGTGTGCTTGCAGCTGCTGGTGGGAAGGAGAGGAGGGAAGCCGGCAGCACTGCGGAGGTGGGGGCACACAGGGGGGTCCAGGGCAGAAGGGGGAAACGTAAGGTGCACAGAGAGGGTGATGAGTGCTGCTGGGGGGGGGGGGGCAATTACTGGAACCAATCCCCTGTATGCCTCTCTCTGCAGCAGCTGAAATCCAGCGGGAAGGAGAGGAGAAGCTTTCAGCTGCTGCAGAGACAGCCATTCATTGGTTCCAATTGCCTCCCTCTGCCACGCTGATCTCTCTCCCTACCGACATCTGATTCACCCAGCTGCCTGGGCCTCATACAGGAGGATTGGTGGTACCCCCTTATCCACAGCCCTGTCCACAAGCCACATTAAGTAGCATGCCACACCACTGTCCTTTCTGAACAGTAAGCTCTTCATGCAGAAAGTCTAGGGACACCGCCATCCAGTGGTGTATTCAGCTCTTGTGCTGCCATAGGCAACACTAAAATTGCCCCCACCTCAGCCCCCGCCACCACTACTAAAATTGGGCACCCACCACCAGCACCCACCCCCCTTGGCCCCCACTGCCACTAAAATTGGGTGTCCCCAAAACCTCCAGCAACCCCCACAGCCTACCGCCATTAAAATTGGGTGCCCACCACCACCAGCAGCCCCCCCAGGCCCCACCACCACCACTCTCCACCAAACAAACACCTCCCTCAGCCCCTGTTGCCACCCACAGAGAGAAAGAATTAGTTATACACTAACAGGGGCGGACTGACCATTTGGAAACTCGGGGACTGCCGGAGGGCCCGGGGTCAGTAGGGGGCCCCATGAGATGCCCCTGGTACCTTTTTCATAGGCTTTTTTTAGTTTGGGCAAGGACACAGGGGCCCCATGATCCCCTATTGCCCGGGGCCCCATGACTTGTCAGTTCGCCTCTGTACACTAACCTTAACCTCTCCGGAGCCAAGCCCAGTGTCTTCCATCCTTGTGCAGGAAGCTTACACCCTCCAGCAGCACACAGTTACCTCGGATTCAATATTGGAGCCTCACCAGGTCCCCAGGTGGGGAGCCCCCCACCACCTTGAAAATTGCCACCCTAGTCAAAGGCTTTATTTTCCTCATGGTAAATACGCCGCTGCTGCCATCTGGACCTCTCACTATAAGAACTCCACATCAGGAATTCTGAACTTGTTCTGCTCTTCACCAGCCCACCGCGTCTTACCATGACGCCATATCGTGTACTCATGCGAAAGGTTACCCTCCCAGGTTCCCAGGCCAGCTCCGTACCACAGCAGGATCCAATATGGAGACTGAGCCGCAAGGTGAGGGACACATAGCACACCAGTCCCCACCACAACCACTGCTGCCAACCCCCACCACAGTCACCTGGCCACTATATATCAAACACACTAAACATCTGCAGAACACATACAACCTTCTTGGTTGGACATCATTTAAGTGGTGATAAGTGGTGGGGATCATCCCAGTTTCACAATTTTCAGCCAGCAATGCTCTTTCATGCAGATGTAATTGGAATAGCTATACAGCCGCCGATTGCTTCTACCTGCGGAGGAAGGGTGTCCCGCACCCCCGCTGCCATCTTTCCCAGGCTCTCCCATCACATCGGGGGACCATGGGACAACCCTGACCGGCGGCATCGGCTGCAATACACACATAGAGGGAGAGAAAATGACATTGTCCCTCCCTCTCTGTGAGATCATCAACAACAAGGACTTCATCGCTTCCATTTTCGGTTTACTGTTTGCAAAACTTTACCGCCTTGTACAAGCATCAGATCAAACCGATCTTGGATGCTGCTTAAATTGGTGAAGGTTTGCTTTAAAATATACCATTTTGTTAGATCTGTTTGATAAGTGATGTGTCAGCACAATTACTCCCGGAGATACAGACAATGGGAGGGATTCAGTAGTAAAAGCACTAGTAGCAAAAGGCAATGGGCAGGGCTGACACCACTCGGTCCACAAAAATGCTGTGTGTTCAGGGGTGGACTGACCATTTGGAAACTCGGGCACTGCCCGAGGGCCCAGGGTCAGTAGGGGGCCCCATGAGATGCCCCTGGTACCTTTTTCATAGGTTTTTTTGAGTTTGGGCAAGGACATAGGGGCCCCATGATCCCCTATTGCCCGGGGGCCCCATGAGTTGTCAGTCCGCCCCTGTGTGTGTTGTCATCCAACTCCCTCTCAGACTGCCCCCTTACATCAAGTTCCTCAACAGAGTGCTTCCTTACATCAACTGTCCCAATCAGAGTGCCCCCTGACATCAACTATCCCTAGCAGTGTGACCCCTTACCTCAACTATACCTATCACAGTGCCCCCTTACATCAACTGTCCCCATCAGAGTGCCCCCTTAGATCAACTATCCCTATCAGAGTGCCCCCTTACATCAACTGTCCCCATCAGAGTGCCCCCTTAGATCAACTATCCCTATCAGAGTGCCCCCTTACATCAATTATCCCTATCAGAGTGCTACCTTACATCAATTATCCCTATCAGAGTGCCCCCTGACATCAACTATCCCCATCAGAGTGCCCCCTTAGATCAACTATCCCTATCAGAGTGCCCCCTTACATCAATTATCTCTATCAGAGTGCCCCCTTAGATCAAATATCCCTATCAGAGTGCTACCTTACATCAATTATCCCTATCAGAGTGCCCCCTGACATCAACTATCCCCATCAGAATGCCCCCTTAGATCAACTATCCCTATCAGAGTGCACCCTTACATCAATTATCCCTATCAGAGTGCCCCTTTAGATCAACTATCCCTATCAGAGTGCTACCTTACATCAACTATCCCTATCAGAGTGCCCCCTTACATCAACTACCCCTATCAGAGTGCCCCCTTACATCAACTATCCCTATCAGAGTGCCCCCTGACATCAACTATCCCTATCAGAGTGCCCCCTTAGATCAACTATCCCTATCAGAGTGCCCCCTTACATCAACTATCCCTATTAAAGTGCCCCCTTACATCAACTATCCTCATCAGAGTGCCCCCTTAGATCAACTATCCCTATCAGAGTGCCCCTTGACATTAACTATCCCTATTAAAGTGCCCCCTTACATCAACTATCCTCATCAGAGTGCCCCCTTACATCAACTATCCCTATCAGAGTGCCCCTTGACATCAACTATCCCTATTAAAGTGCCCCCTTACATCAACTATCCCTATCAGAGTGCCCCCTTACATCAACTATCCCTATCAGAGTGCCCCCTTACATCAACTACCCCTATCAGAGTGCCTCCTTACATCAAATGTCCCCATCAGTGTGCCCCCTTACATCAAATGTTCCCATCAGAATGCCTGTTTACATCAACTGCCCTCATCAGAGTGTCCCCTTACATCAACTATCCCCATCAGAGTGCCCCCTGACATAAACTATCTCCTTAAGAGTGCCCCCTTACATCAGCTGTCCCCATCAGAGCGCACCCTTAGATCAATTATGCCTATCATGGACAAGTTGGAAGCACTCTCAGAGATCTGGAGGGGGGCAGAACTAAAATCTGGGGGAGCATAGCCCACCCAAGCACCCTCCTAGATCCGGGCCTGAAATGGGGTGGGGGTGGGGCACTGGAATAGGGGGTATTTTCATTTGGGGGCTTGCAAAGGGAATTTATGCTTGGGGGGTAAGTGTAGAGATTAGTTCTTTACATATTTTAGGGGGGGGGGTTTTAGATGACACATAAAGCTCATACATTTTGGGGGGTAGGGGAACCCTTTGGCATCTTTGCCCTGGGCACTGGATGACCTGATCCTGGCACTGCTTATCACAAAGACCATAATCTAAAGATATTTCCACCTACAGTGGTGAATGGACACAGAATCCGAATGTCAGCAACGTAGCCTGAGATGCTAAGGTCAGTCCCTGCCGTCGGTGCAGTGTGGCTCCATGGCGTGCCATGGGGCGCCCGAGTGTTGGCTTTGGCAGGACACACCGTAGGAAATACATTGAGGCTGGAGCTGGGCAGAGGGCACACAGACCTGGACCCCTTCCAGTGGCTTCTCGCCTAAAGTTTGTCCTGAACTCAGAGATTTGTAGCAGGCGGACGTGTGTAACCTACACTCAGTACACTCAGCAGCTCGCTCCAGTTTATTGACAGCTTAGGGTTGCAAAGAAAATACGCCGTGTTGTCTTTCTGGAACGCTCTCAAGGGGCCGAGGGCTACGCTAATGCTTTTTGATCACGGAGACGTCAATATGGGCTACCGGTCTGCATGAAAAACCTGGGACGTATTCCATCCCGCTCATGCCAGCTTTTTGGCATCTAGTCACGAGGTTGACTGAAGAAAGTGTCCGGTTATACCCGGGTCTGGGATACATTGCCTGTGTGCTTCCATAAAAAAATACTTTTACTAAAAAAGAAAATAAAATATTATTCAAAAATTGGCATCACCTGACCGAGTACAGAGGTCACATGGGAAGCAGCCCTTATCGTCAGTGGAACTGCAGAAAAGGAAGATTTGGTAGCACTTCCAGCTTTGCTCTCTGTGCTATGGAGGCATTGGAGGTGGGGTAGTGGTCAGCAAGAGGAGGGGGCAGTAAGTGGTCGAACGGGGGATGATTGTATTCAATGTTCAGGATTTCCACCTGTCCAGCCCCTGTTTTTATTATCGCTCCCCATTAAGTTACTATGTAGAGCGACATCTCTCAACGAGGGTTCTTCCAGAGGTTGCTAAGCCCTCCTTGAGCAATAAGTGACTTTTGCCTCTCAAATGAGTAACAGCTGACAGCAATGATCTCTACGGAAGGATCTGTGAGGAAGGATTCTTCCCACTGACCGCCAATGTAAGGAGCATGCTTCCCACTGACCACCAATGTAAGGGACATTCTTCTCACTGACCCCCAATGTAAGGAACATTCTTCCCACTGACCACCAATGTAAGGGACATTCTTCCCACTGACCACCAATGTAAGGGACATTCTTCCCACTGATCACCAATGTAAGGGACATTCTTCCCACTGATCCCCAATGTAAGGAACATTCTTCCCACTGACCCCCAATGTAAGGGACATTCTTCCCACTGATCCCCAATGTAAGGGACATTCTTCCCACTGATCACCAATGTAAGGGACATTCTTCCCACTGATCACCAATGTAAGGGACATTCTTCCCACTGACCTCCAATGTAAGGGACATTCTTCCCACTGACCCCCAATGTAAGGGACATTCTTCCCACTGATCACCAATGTAAGGGACATTCTTCCCACTGACCTCCAATGTAAGGGACATTCTTCCCACTGATCACCAATGTAAGGGACATTCTTCCCACTGATCACCAATGTAAGGGACATTCTTCCCACTGACCCCCAATGTAAGGGACATTCTTCCCACTGATCACCAATGTAAGGGACATTCTTCCCACTGACCTCCAATGTAAGGGACATTCTTCTCACTGATCTCCAATGTAAGGAGCATTCTTCCCACTGACCCCCAATGTAAGGGACATTCTTCCCACTGATCACCAATGTAAGGGACATTCTTCCCACTGACCCCCAATGTAAGGGACATTCTTCCCACTGACCACCAATGTAAGGGACATTCTTCCCACTGACCACCAATGTAAGGGACATTCTTCCCACTGACCCCCAATGCAAGGGACATTCTTCCCACTGACCCCCAATGTAAGGGACATTCTTCCCACTGACCTCCAATGTAAGGGACATTCTTCCCACTGATCTCCAATGTAAGGGGCATTCTTCCCACTGACCACCAATGTAAGGAACATTCTTCCCACTGACCACCAATGTAAGGAGCATTCTTCCCACTGACCCCCCAATGTAAGGGACATTCTTCCCACTGACCACCAATGTAAGGGACATTCTTCCCACTGACCACCAATGTAAGGGACATTCTTCCCACTGACCACCAATGTAAGGGACATTCTTCCCATTGACCCCCAATGTAAGGGACATTCTTCCCACTGACCCCCAATGTAAGGGACATTCTTCCCACTGATCACCAATGTAAGGGACATTCTTCTCACTGACCACCAATGTAAGGGACATTCTTCCCACTGACCCCCAATGTAAGGGACATTCTTCCCACTGACCCCCAATGTAAGGGACATTCTTCCCACTGACCTCCAATGTAAGGAGCATTCTTCCCACTGACCTCCAATGTAAGGGACATTCTTCCCACTGACCCCCAATGTAAGGGACATTCTTCCCACTGACCCCCAATGTAAGGGACATTCTTCCCACTGACCCCCAATGTAAGGGACATTCTTCCCACTGATCACCAATGTAAGGGACATTCTTCCCACTGACCTCCAATGTAAGGGACATTCTTCCCACTGATCTCCAATGTAAGGGGCATTCTTCCCACTGATCACCAATGTAAGGGACATTCTTCCCACTGACCACCAATGTAAGGGACATTCTTCCCACTGACCACCAATGTAAGGAGCATTCTTCCCACTGACCCCCCAATGTAAGGGACATTCTTCCCACTGACCCCCAATGTAAGGGACATTCTTCCCACTGACCACCAATGTAAGGGACATTCTTCCCACTGACCACCAATGTAAGGGACATTCTTCCCACTGACCACCAATGTAAGGGACATTCTTCCCACTGACCTCCAATGTAAGGAGCATTCTTCCCACTGACCTCCAATGTAAAGGACATTCTTCCCACTGACACCCAATGTAAGGGACATTCTTCCCACTGACCCCCAATGTAAGGGACATTCTTCCCACTGACCACCAATGTAAGGGACATTCTTCCCACTGACCACCAATGTAAGGGACATTCTTCCCACTGACCTCCAATGTAAGGAGCATTCTTCCCACTGACCCCCAATGTAAAGGACATTCTTCCCACTGATCTCCAATGTAAGGAACATTCTTCCCACTGACCACCAATGTAAGGAGCATTCTTCCCTCTGACCCCCAATGTAAGGGACATTCTTCCCACTGATCACCAATGTAAGGGACATTCTTCCCACTGACCCCCAATGTAAGGAGCATTCTTCCCTCTGACCCCCAATGTAAGGGACATTCTTCCCACTGACCACCAATGTAAGGGACATTCTTCCCACCGACCACCAATGTAAGGGGCATTCTTCAGAATGACCACCAATGTAATGGACATTCTTCCCACTGACCCCCAATGTAAGGGACATTCTTCCCACTGACCCCCAATGTAAGGAGCATTCTTCCCTCTGACCCCCAATGTAAGGGACATTCTTCCCACTGACCCCCAATGTACGGAGCATTCTTCCCACAGACCACCAATGTAAGGGACATTCTTCCCACTGACCACCAATGTAAGGGACATTCTTCCCACTGATCACCAATGTAAGGGACATTCTTCCCACTGACCTCCAATGTAAGGGACATTCTTCCCACTGACCACCAATGTAAGGGATATTCTTCCCACTGATCACCAATGTAAGGAGCATTCTTCCCACTGACCCCCAATGTAAGGGACATTCTTCCCACTGATCACTAATGTAAGGGACATTCTTCCCACTGATCACCAATGTAAGGAACATTCTTCCCACTGAACCCCAATGTAAGGGACATTCTTCCCACTGATCACCAATGTAAGGGACATTCTTTCCACTGACCACCAATGTAAGGGGCATTCTTCCCACTGATCACCAATGTAAGGCACATTCTTCCCACTGACCTCCAATGTAAGGGACATTCTTCCCACTGACCCCCAATGTAAGGGACATTCTTCCCACTGACCCCCAATGTAAGGGACATTCTTCCCACTGACCCCCAATGTAAGGGACATTCTTCCCACTGCCCATCACACGAATGTATCATGAGTTGTAGATGAACAGTAGTAATGTTTGGCAGGGGTTCCCTGACACTGGAAAGCTATTTCAAGGCTTCCTCTGTGTTGATAAGGTTGGGGAAAGCTGCCCTGGAATGAGCCATTATTGTCGGTGTGCATGGGACTGTGCTTGGGACTGGCGGCCTTTGCACTAACAAGGGAGACCTGGGCATGTTCTCAGGGTAGGCGCTACAGGTGTTAAATCCCAGGAGAGTCCCCCCAGAATCTTAGTGACATGGAAGAGGGTGTCATGGAGACATGAAATGAAGGGGAATCTCTCCAACGTGGACATAGCGAGCAGTAAACCTGAGCGAGGTTCTAGTCCCATCTACAAAACAAAACATTATAAAAACATTTAAAAAAATAATATTGCAGTTGTACTTTTAAGACTAACTCCAGCGAAATAAAACTATCCCCAACATCTGTTGAAAATAACAATCCAACTCCGACTACGATACTCTCCTCTTGAGCGTTGTCTACCTCTAAGGGATCTAGTGGCACTCCACCTGTTTGGCAGGAGTCGCCCTTTAAATGAGGCTCTCTATGGATGGAATGAGATGAGAGTGTCGCTGCTCTCCTGGTTATTTCACCACTTAGGTACAATAAAGAGGGATTGCTCTTGGCTTGGACCACGGCAGACACATAACAAAACCTGCCGCTGATTTTTTTAGCAGATGCTCTGTAGGGAGCGCACAGGGAAGGGGGGGGAGGTGGCTGCCCACCAGAAGTGGCGGCTGCGTTATGGAGTGCGATCGGCCTGCGTTAATGCGAAAACACCGGCTCGGCGTGCCAAAGTGATGTCAGGTGACCTCTCGTAGGAACAGCAGAAGCAACGAGGTGTCACCAAAACCTTGTCTGACCGTGCCCTGGGTTTTCATGTATTTTTCAATATTTGCAGGGTGAAAAAAAAGGTTTTATAATGAATGCATAAAATGTAAATTAATTCATATGTCCACCTCGTACATCTGGGAGTGCCCCTCAAAATCCCTCCTTACATCCAGGAGTGCCCCATAAAATCCCCCCGTACATCCAGGAGTGCCCCATAAAATCCCCCCTTACATCCAGGAGTGCCCCGCAAAATCCCACCTTACATCCGGCAGTGTCCAGCAGAATCCCCCCCTTACATCCAAGAGTGCCCAGCAGAATCCCCCCTTACATCCAGGAGTGCCCAGCAGAATCCCCCCCTTACATCCAAGAGTGCCCAGCAGAATCCCCCCTTACATCCAAGAGTGCCCAGCAGAATCCCCCCTTACATCCAAGAGTGCCCAGCAGAATCCCCCCTTACATCCAGGAGTGCCCAGCAGAATCCCCCCTTACATCCAGGAGTGCCCAGCAGAATCCCCCTCTTACATCCAAGAGTGCCCAGCAGAATCCCCCCTTACATCCAGGAGTGCCCAGCAGAATCCCCCCCTTACATCCAAGAGTGCCCAGCAGAATCCCCCCTTACATCCAGGAGTGCCCAGCAGAATCCCCCTCTTACATCCAGGAGTGCCCAGCAGAATCCCCTCTTACATCCAGGACTGCCCAGAAGAATCCCCCCTTACATCCCTGCCAGCAATGACCCCTTTCCTTTGCCCTACTAGCAGTGACCCCTGTCCTCTGCCCTGCCAGCAATGACCCCTATCCTCTGCCCTGCCAGCAGTGACCCGTGTCCTCTGCCCATCCTGCAGTGACCCCTGTCCTCTGCCCATCCTGCAGTGACCCCTGTGCTCTACCCTGCCAGCAGTGACCCCTGTCCTCTGACCTTCCAGCAGAGATCCCTGTCCCCTAACTTGCCAGCAGTGAGCCCTGTCCTCTGCCCTGCCAGCAGTGAGCCCTGTCCTCTGCCCTGCTAGCAGTGACCCCTGTCCTCTAACCTGCTAGTAGTGACCCCTGTACTCTGCCCTGCCAGCAGAGATCCCTGTCCTCTGCCCTGCCAGCAGTGACCCCTGTCCTCTGGCCTTCCAGCAGAGACCCTTGTCCTCTGCCCTGTCAGCAGTGACCTCTGTCTTCTGCCCTGTCAGCAGTGACCCCTGTCTTCTGGCCTGCCAGCAGTGACCCCTGTCTTCTGGCCTGCCAGCAGTGACCCCGGTCCTCTGGCCTGTCAGCAGTGACCCCTGTACTCTAACCTGCTGATCTCCCATCCTCTGCCCCCCTCACATTTTTTACTGCACCCCTACATCGGACAGGCTAGATCCAGCCCTGATCACCAGAGAAGACACTTTGTAACACTTCTACAATAAAATAATTTGCCTAATATACTGTATACAGTGAGTTATGATACTGAAGTTACCGAAAAATGGATTTTGGGTTGACATCCACTTTAAAGAATGACTAATGGATGCCACAGGCCGCTCCATAGAGATCCCGGTGTCTCCAGTCTTCACGAAGTGCCCACATAGACAGGAGCGGGAGGAGGAAGGTATGAATAAGAACCTCACGTCCAATCAATCCTTCTTCTCCTCCCTTTCAGAACCCGGAGGTAACAATGAATGTTCTGTGTCTTACAATAACTCCTAATGACCTCCAATGTTTATGCTGCAGAGTTTTGTGGTCTTTCGCCGCTGATCCTTCCATCGTTAAGCGTTTTAAATTTTGTCTGGAAAAATCCAATAATATGTCTTCAACATTTTTCTAAAATGCGGGTTGACTTAAACCTGCTCCCCATGCAAGTGAACGTCCCCAACGGGGGGCTTCGTGAAGCTTCGCGACGTATCCCCGCTCTGTAATTACCGATGCTGATTGCGCAAGGCAGACGCGTCTGTAACAAGAGACTGTTGAAAAGACGTCTGCAGCGATGTACGCGATCTGTCATTACCTGATGTATACTTACAGCAATCTACACCAGTCTGCCTACACGGCGAGCAAACAAAGTGTACATCGGTGCGCCCTTCAATATGTTCGCCTCGTCCTTTATAATTAAAGGAGCATTCCAGGTATGGATATATTATACATCGTTACATTGTTCCAGCTTGGATCAATATACCAATGTACTATACACCATGCCTGTGGGATCCCTCTAGAACAGGGGTGTCAAACTGATGGCCCTCCGGCTGTTGCAAAACTACAAGACCCATCATGCCTCTGCCTTTGGGAGTCATGCTTGTAACTGTCAGTCTTGCAATGCCTCATGGGACTTGTAGTTTGGCAACGGCTGGAGGGCCGCCAGTTTGACACCCGTGGTCTAGAAGATGGAAATCACTGTAATAGGCTCTGACACTACATCGCTACTGCTACACAAGTAAGCAGGTGCAGGGGCAGACTGACCATTCGGGTACTGCTGGAGGGCCCAGGGTCAGTAGGGGGCCCCATGAGATGCCCCTAGTACCTTTCATAGGCTTTTTGTGGGGGTGGTTTGAGTGTGGGTGAGGACACAGGGGCCCCATGATCCCCTATTGCCCGGGGGCCCCATGAGTTCTCAGTCCACCCCTGAGCAGGTGTAGTCTACTGTCTCCACTGCAGGTGGCGCTCAACTGTAGCAGCATTGCAGATGGCAGGGGCGGACTGAAAACTCATGGGGCCCCCGGCAATAGGGGATCATGGGGCCCCTGTGTCCTTGCCCAAACTCAAAAAAGCCTATGGAAAAGGTACCAGGGGCATCTTATGGGGCCCCCTACTGACCCCTGGCCCTCAGGCAGTGCCCGAGTTTCCAAATGGTCAGTCCGCCCCTGGCAGAGGGAGAGGAAGTCAAGAGGAAATCAGATCCTCTATGGTTTCCTGGGTTACAGGGGGCAGCTTTTCTATTGGATGCTGAAGTCTCATGTGACTCTGGCAGCCATCTTTGATCAGGCAGAGTCTATTTAAGACCCTGGCTCCCAGGTTTGACATGCATTTTCATGTGTAGCCAGTGTAGGGACAGGATATCCCAGAGTTTACAGACGAGTAGGAAATGTGCAAGGACACACCATCCTTACTGGAAGCCTCCCCACTTTGGTATGGCCCATCCAGGCCACATTCCGTCCCTGGAGACAGACGCTGTTGGCACACCTGAGACCTACTGCTATTGCTCATAGCTGTTGCATCCTGTTATTGTGCCTTGTCGGGTTGCCTTCCTGATAAACTTGTTGTGTATTCCTGAACTTTAATTTCAATATGGTTCTGTTTTGTGTAACTGGACATTTTCTCAATGAATAAAAGCGTTTTCTGATTGGACACAGTGGGGAGGTGGGGCAGTGATGTCACACTCTCCACCTTGTCCAAGCAGAGAATGCTTTGCATTTATTGAGAGAATGTAAAGCAACCACTGAATGGTGTTCGGGCCAAGCAGCCATCCTCCAGTGTTCAGAGTGCAGTAGGGCAGCCACTCGGTATAGGACCTGGGAGCTAGTGAGGATCCATTTAGTTGAGGTGTAGTAGAGGTGTAGTAGTGGTGTAGTAGTGGTGCACTTGTGATGTCTAATACAGCAATTTAGAGGGATCCCACAGGTATGGCATAAAAAGATGGTCCAGTTTGGAACTATGTAACTATGATAGAATATCCATTTCTGGAATTCTTCTTTAAACAACGCCTAAATGTACCATTTCTGAGATAATAGCTGATGGGAAGAGTTACACGAAAGCTTGTGAAAGACACAGTAGTGCCTGACATATCTGGAACTCTTGGGCAGATCATTTTTTAACCCCTCGCTCCATACAGAAGAAGGAGAGGACAGAGTGACAGAGAGATGACCTCATCAGTCTGCTGCTTCTCCTTTCACTGTCCAATCACAGACTTGGGGTAGGGACAAGACTTGTAAGGGCCCATTCACATACCAGTTCCATTGTAATGTATTTAACATATGTGCAATACCATGTGGCATTAGGCGTATCCCATGTGCCACATAGTATCTGCTGCATTTTTACTAGAGCAGAACACCACAACATATTATAATGCATTACTGCATGTTGTGATTGTGCTGTGGTGCAGGTTCATTGTGAAGGTGCATTGGAGTGCCATTCATCAATACTACAACACAGATTCCCTCTGGGCGACCCAACCATCAACTTCAGCCTTGTAAAAACCTTATGAACAATTGGTTGCTGGTGTTCAGTTGGGTCCACTTGGCCACTCTCTGCAGGAGGAGTGTTATCGGGGTTCCTCCGTACAGTGCTGAAATACAAGGGAAGGATGTCTTTACTGAGAAAGAATTTCTGCCATATCATTAGGGACTATTCCCGCTACAAAATACTGTATTCTGCTTTAAAATACTAATTTGTGTTGGTGAATCATTCCTGGGATTGGGGTTATGTCCATGCAGGTTGACAGTGACTGGGTTCCAAGTTACCTATCTGACTACTAACCTAGTCACTCCAAGGTTTCCTTATCAGTTCTTCGTAAGTCAAACAAACACTCATTCCACCAACCTTTCTCTATCCAAAACCTACCACAACCAGTCTCACAAGTCTTCTGGGGACATCCGCAGAGCTTCCCATACCTAAATCTAGCCACTCTAAGAGTTCCATACCAGTTCTTTGTACACCAATCACTCATTCCACCTCCAACCTTTCTGTATTCACATCTACCACAACCAATCTCCCCACTTGGAAAAAGTCTTCAGAGGATATCTAGAGAGCTTCCCAAGCCTAGATCTAGTCATTCCAAGGTTTCCCTACCAGCTCTGTGTACGCCAATAACTCATTCCTTTTCCAACTTTTCTCGGCCAAATCTACAACAAGAAATCTTGCCACTTGGAGACAGTCTGATAACATCTAGAGAGCTCTCCAAGCCTAGACCTAGTCACTTTAAGGTTTCCCTATCAACGTTTTGTGCACCAATCACTCATTCCACCTTCAACTCTTCTCTTGCCAAATCTACCACAACCAATCTCCCCATTTGAATAAAGTCTTCTGAGGACATCTATAAAGCTTCCAAGCCTAGATCTAGGCACTAAAATGTTTCTCTACCAGCTGTTTGTACACCAATCGTTCATTTGCCTCCAGCCTTTCTCTGCCAAATCTACCACAGCCAACCACGCCGCTTGGAGACAGTCTTCTGATAACATCTAGAGAGCTCTCCAAGCCTAGACCTAGTCACTTTAAAGTTTCCCTAACAACTTTTTGTACACCAATCACTTATTCCACCTTCAACCCTTCTCTTGCCAGATCTAATATAACCACTCTCCCCACATGGAGAAAGTCTTCTGTGGACATTTAGAGAGCTCCTCAAGCTTAGATCTAGGCACTGAAAGGTTTATCTACCAGCTCTTTGTACACCAACTATTCATTTTGCCTCTAGCCTTTCTCCGCCAAATCTACCCCAACCAAAATTACCACCTGAAAAAAGTCTTCTGATGACATCTAGAAAGCTCTCCAAGCCTAGACCTAGTCATTTCAAGGTTTCCCTATCAACTCTTTGTAAACAAATCATTCATTTCACCTCCAAACATTCTCTGCTTAACCTACCACAAACAAACTTGCCACTTAAATACAGTCTTCTGATGAAATCTAGAAAGTTCTCAAGCCTAGACCTAATCACAGTTCGTTGTACACAAATAACTCGTTAAACATCCAACCTTTCTCTGCCAACTCTACCACAATCAATCTCACCACTTGGAAAATGTCTTCTGAGGACATCTACAGAGCTCCCCAAGCCTAGACCTAGTCACTTCAAAGTTTCCTCTCCAGTTCTTTGTACACAAATCACTCATTCCACTTCGAATCTCTCTCGGACCAATCTACCACAACCAAACTCACTACTTGAAAAATGTCTTCTGAGGACAGCTCCCTAAACCCATATCTAGTTAATCCACGTTTTCCAACCAGCTCTTTTACACCAATCACTCACTCTACTTGCAACCTTGCTTTGCAAAATTTACCAAAAACAAACTTCCCACTTGAAAAGTCTTCTGAGGACATCTACAGAGCTTCCCAAGCCTAGGCCTAGTCCCTCCAAGGTTTCCCAATCAGCTCTTTGTACAGCAATCATTCCAGTGCTGAAATACAAGGGAAGGATGTCTTTACTGACAAAGAATTTCTGCCATATCATTAGGGCCTATTCTTGCTACAAAGTACTGTATTCTGCTTTAAATAATAACTCGTGTTGGTGAATCATTCCTGGGATTGGGGTTATGCCCATCCAGGTTGACAGAGACTGGGTTCCAAGTTACCTATTTGACTACTAACCTAGTCACTAGGTTTCCTTTTCAGTTCTTCATAAGTCAAACACTCATTCCACCTCCAACCTTTCTCTTGTCAAATCTATTACAACCAATATCGCCACTTGGAGAAAGTCTTTTTAGGGCATCTAGAGATTTCCCCAAGCCTAGCATGGCACAAAAGGAGCACTCCAACAAAAACAGTGACCTAGAAGACATACATAAAACTCCAATGCTTGCCAGTCACTTATTATACCTCCAACTCTTATCTGCCAAATCTACCACAATCAATCTCACCACTTGGAAAATGTCTTCTGAGGATATAAACAGAACTCCCTAAACCTAGACCTAGTCATTTCAAAGTTTCCTTTCCAGTTCTTTGTACACCAATCACTCATTCAACCTCCAACCTCTCTCTTGCCAAATCTACCACAACCAATCTCCCCACTTGGAGAAACTTTCCTGAGGACATCTAGGAGTGCTCCCCAAACCCAGATCTAGTCACTCCAAGGTTTCCTACAAGCTCTTTTACACCAATCACTCATTCTAGCTCCAACTCTTCTCTTGTCATATCTATTACAACCAATATCACCACTTGGAGAAAGTTCTCTTAGGGCATTTAGAGATTTCCCCAAGCCTAGCATGGCACAAAAGGAGCACTCCAACAAAAGCAGTGACCTAGAAGACATACATAAAACTCTAAAGCTTGCTAATCACTCATTCCACCACTAACTCTTCTTCTTCCAAATCTAACAGAACCAATCTCACCACTTGGAGAAAGTCTTTTTGAGCACATCTAGAGAGCAGTTTAAGCCTAGACCCAGTGTCAGGAATGGACTTGCCAATAGTGGTGGGACTCACCTGCCTTGTGGGCTGCAGTATCAGGGCTGGCCAGCGGGTGCTCTCAACAACCAGAGGTTCACTTCGGCAATTAGCCATCACCTGGGGCTGATTACAGGTGTATTTAAGGGATGGCCAGACCTGCAGTCTGTGCCTTGGTGTGTGTTTTTCCATGGGCCCCTGTATCTTGTAACCTGCATTCCTGTTCCTGTTCCTGCCTGACTTGTTGCTGACCCTGCCTGATCCTAACCTCTGCTGACTTCTCCTGTTTTGATCCCTGGCTTGTGACCCTGACCATTCTCTCCGCCTGCTCCTCCTGCACCTACCTGCCCGATAGTTATCGACCCGGCCTGCCTAACTACGTTGTGCTCTACATGTGTATGTACCTGTGTATCTATATCAGTTTAGGTTTGGGTTTGTTTCACCTTGTTGTATGTATTTGTGTTAGCTTGGGGTTTGGTGCACTGCGTTTATGTTTGTATTGTTAGTCTTTAATAAAGCGTCTTATTTATACCATATCTGAAGCCTGCGTTTCCCTGTGTCAGTCCACACACTTCTGGTCACACCCGCATCCCTGACACCCAGTCCCTCCAAGGCTCTTTGTAAACCAACCACTTACTCCACCTCCAACCTATTGCTGCAAAATCTACCACAACCAATCTCACCACTTGGAGAAAGGCTTTCAAGAACATCTAGAGAGCTCCCCAAGCCCAGCACAAAAGGAGCACTTCAACAAAAGCAGTGTCCTAGAAAACACACATAAAACCGTACCTTGAGAGGCATATATACATTTCTGTACATCATAAATAAATGTTCCATGCCGAGTGGATCATATTCATTTCAAGCCTGTGTAATACGGCCTGCTTTATCCCTGTATGAGTGGCTGACAGAAGGCTGGCAACGTTCGCTAACGCTCCTTGACTTTGTGGCTTTGAACAACCAATTTTGGTTATTTTAACACATGCAGTTTCTTGTATTTAATTTCCTTTGTTGTTTTAGGCCAATGTACAAGTGCTCACAGTGCAATGCTATTATCACATACCATACTCCAATAACTGTTCTGTTCTTCTCACTGTGCAGTGTCATGGGCAGCATCACATGTATTCGCTTCCAGCTGAATGATAAAGGCCAGAATCACACAGCTTACTCCTATGTGGCTCTTCGCCAGGCCTGCAACTCCTAGAGATTTGCAGAGGCCATAGGAATGAGTGTGGGCCCCCTGCACTGCCATACAGGCATACTGAGAGAATAGCTATCGATAAGTGAGCAGGGCATGCATTCACACGCATGCAGTATGGAGCTAAAACAGCCTGAAGCACTGCATCGGTTGCAGAGATCAAGAATGTCAATTCAACAACAACAGTACCTGGAGAGTCGTTTATAACCAGAAAGTTCAGCAGCTGTGCTCAAGTCAGAAAATCTTTTCAAACTGATCTTGGTGTGAGTTTAATGTACTTCTTTGCAGCCAGGCTCAGAAGCCTCTTCGTAAGTTTCTATAGTGGACCTAGCATCATAGTGTTTCAAGCTAAAGCAAAACAAATGGTCCCAGTACTCACCTCTCCACCACCCATGCAACATCTGAGAGCATCTACACCAGGGTTTGCCAACCAGGGTTGCTCCAGAGGTTGCTAAGGGTTCCTTGAGCAATGAGCAGTTTCTGTCTTTCAGCTACATTGATCCCTTTAGCTATCTGTAAGGGGGGAATTCTTCCCAATGACCACAAGCGTGAGGAGCATTCTTCCCACTGACCACATGTGTGAGGAGCATTCTTCCCATTGACCACAAGTGTGAGGAGCATTTTTCCCATTGACCACAAGTGTGAGGAGCATTCTTCCCACCGACCACAAGTGTGAGGAGCATTCTTCTCATTGACCACAAGCGTGAGGAGCATTCTTCCCACCAACCATCACACTAATGTATCATAACCCTCTTGTATTGAGCTGTATCGTTGCTGTATTGTTTCCCTTTATATTGTAAAGTGCTGAGCAAACTTTTGGCGCTTTATAAATCCTGTATAATAATAAAATAATAATAATGAGTTGTAGATATGGTAAATTTTCCAGGGGTTCTCCGAGACTGGAAAGTTTTTCAAGGATTTCTCGGTGTTAAAAACATTGAGAAAGGCTGTTCTTCTCTAATGCTCACATCTTTGCTCAGTCCGTATCCCAGTAAGGTCCCAGTACTCACCTCTCCACCACCGATGCAACATCTGAGAGCTTCTACACCAGGGTTTCCCAACCAGGGTTCCTCCAGAGGTTGCTAAGGTTTCCTTGAGCAAGTGCAATTTCAGATTTTCAGATACATTGATCCCTTTAGCTATCTGTAAGGGGGGAATTCTTCCCAATGACCACAAGTGTGAGGAGCATTCTTCCCACTGACCACAAGTGTGAGGAGCATTCTTCCCATTGACCACAAATGTGAGGAGCATTCTTCCCATTGACCACAAGCGTGAGGAGCATTCTTCCCACTGACCACAAGCGTGAGGAGCATTCTTCCCACTGACCACAAGCGTGAGGAGCATTCTTCCCACTGACCACAAGCGTGAGGAGCATTCTTCCCACTGACCACATGCGTGAGGAGCATTCTTCCCACTGACCACAAGTGTGAGGAGCATTCTTCCCACTGACCACAAGTGTGAGGAACATTCTTCCCACTGACCACAAGTGTGAGGAGCATTCTTCCCACTGACCACAAGTGTGAGGAGCATTCTTCCCACTGACCACAAGTGTGAGGAGCATTTTTCCCACTGACCACAAGTGAGAGGAGCATTCTTCCCACTGACCACAAGTGTGAGGAGAATTCTTCCCACTGACCACAAGTGTGAGGAGCATTCTTCCCACTGACCACAAGTGTGAGGAGCATTCTTCCCACTGACCACAAGTGTGAGGAGCAGTCTTCCCACTGACCACAAGTGTGAGGAGCATTCTTCCCACTAACCACAAGTGTGAGGAGCATTCTTCCCACTGACCACAAGCGTGAGGAGCAGTCTTCCCACTGACCACAAGTGTGAGGAGAATTCTGGGTATATCTGGGTTCATTTCCTATATTCGTTATTTTCAAATCCATTTGAATTTTGGAAGGTGGCTATATTTGCTCTGTTCTATTCTATTCTTATCATGCTCTTCTTTCACTTTTATACTTTACTGTATTTATTGCAGTATGTTTCCATTTTGAATTCAAATTCATTAAAAAAAAATTCGGAATTCAAATTCATTATTAAATTTTTTTCTAATTCTAATTTATTTTAACTCATTTTCAAATTTTTGTTATTTTGTTAGGTTATTTTGTTTTGTTCATAATTAATTTTGGATTTGTTGAAATTCGCTAATATTGTGATTTGGAAATTCAGATACAGGCGTACCTCGGTTTACGAACGCCTCGGTTAACGGAATTTTCGGTTTATGAAAAATCCATAGAAAATAATGCCCCGGTTTACAAATTTGTGTTCGCAATACAAACATATTAATTGGTTTTCAATGCATTTACAAATTGTTTTTTAATCATGTCCCTGTAAAGTACTATGACTTTATTAAAGAGTTTTGAACAGATAAGACTTTTTTTTTACTTTTTTCTGACCTCCGGAACGGATTATTGGTTTTCAATGCATTTACAAATTGTTTTTTAATCATCTCCCTGTACAGTATTTATGCCTTTATAAACAGTTTTGAACAGATAAGACTTTTTTTTTCTGACCTCTGGGACGGAATAATTGTTTGTCAATGCATTTCCGAATAAATTTTTAATCATGTCCCTGGACAATATTTATGCCTTTAAAGTGCACTTTATAAAGAGTTTTGAACAGATAAAAGACTTTTTTTCTGACCTCTGGAACGGATTAATTGGTTTTCAATGCATCCCTATGGGAAACCGCGTTTCGGTTTACAAATTTTTTGCAATACGAAAAGTCCCGCAGAACGAAATTAAATTCGTAAACCGAGGTACGCCTGTATGTCCGAATCTCCGAACAATGAAAATTTTGTCAGAGTTTCAATTTGTAACTGCACAGCCATCCAAAGCAGTGTGCAGGAGCTGACAAGGGAGAGAACTGTTTTGTTTACAAACAGTTCTTCCCCCCAGTTGGAGATGTTCGTCAATCACCGGGCACCAGCGAGTAATCACCGGCTGGGACCTGGTGATTGACAGCCGAGGCCGCTAATGGCGTGCGCCCAGGGATGGACTGACCATTTGGAATCTTGGGCACTGCCCGAGGGCCCGGGGTCAGTAGGGGGCCCCATGAGATGCCCCTGGTACCTTTTTCATAGGCTTTTTTGAGTTTGGGCAAGGACACAGGGGCCCCATGATCCCCTATTGCCCAGGGGCCCCATGAGTTGTCAGTCCGCCCCTGCGCGCGCCCCCTAATGCAAAATCACGTGTATATGTATATATATGTGATTTTGCGCACCTGTGCCGCCCTGTAGCAGTATTTCTGGTTGAGGGCGGTGGGAAAGAAGTTAAAGGAGCCTTTGAGATCACCCTGGTGGAGGGCGAACTGCGTCAGCTGCTGGTGATGTCATTTCAGTGAGATGCACGACTTCTGATCCAGCGTTTTGACTTGTTTTTTCGATGTCCATTATTTTAGTTTGATTCTTTTACAATAAATGGAATTATACTACATGGATCTCCTACATTACCTCTTACATGTATACATTATGGGATTAATCAGCATCGGCATGCTGTACTGTGATGAGAAATAGGACTACAAGGAGGACTACAAGCTCCAGCCAACCAGGATTATCAGAGGCGTAGCTTGAAGGCAAAGTTGGCCTGGGGCCCCCCACTACCACCCGCTGCTTTCACTGTGTGCCAAGATACTCCCACCGTGCACCAACTGCTGGCTGCATGTGCACACAAGGTGGGGGCAGGCAGGCCACACTCAGCTGTTGGGTGAAAGCGGTGGGCTAGTATCTAAAAGAAGAAACTCAAAAGGTCCAGCTTGGGCCCGGCGGGGGGCCGTATGACTTTCAGATTCACATAGACGCCCACCTTTTTCACCCAGCATCCCAGAGTGTTGCCTGCCGCCCCTACTTTGTGTGCACGGAGGGACTGTACTGAGCTGGGTGGGGGGCTGAGCAGAGAGTGCACCACCGGGGCTTGCCCTGTCGCCCTGTGTAGGTGAAACCGGAAACCCAGAGGGCCCGGACCCTCTGATTTCACTGAATTACCTACGCAGGGTGAACCGGCAAGCGCTTTTCCCATTCGACAGAGCGGAAAACCTAATGTGACAGTGGCTGCATGGGCCCCCTGGAGCATGAGGCCCCATGGAGCCCCCTGCGACCCCTGAGACTCCTCAAGCTTTGCCCACGAACACAGTGTTCATGGGCAGACAGGAATTTGACAGGAAGGCAGCACGGGTCCCCTGGAGCATGGGTGGGATCGCCATTGCGACCCCTCAAGCTCCGCCCATGTCTCTATAGTTGGGCTCTGTTCCCGGTACCCATATACACACAGTATGTATACTGATCTGTATATGGGGTATATAGCACAGCCGGGTGTCAGACACACCTGTATATAGTTGGGTGCCGCCCCCTGTAGCCAGGTACACATGGTATATACTGTATACTGATCTGTATATGGGGTATATAGCACAGCTGGGTGTCAGGCACAGGTGTATATAGTTGGGTGCCGCCCCCTGTAGCCAGGTACACATGGTATATACTGTATACTGATCTGTATATGGGGTATATAGCACCGCCAGGTGTCAGACACACCTGTATATAGTTGGGTGCCGCCCCCTGTAGCCAGGTACACACGGTATATACTGTATATTGATCTGTATATGGGGTATATAGCACAGCTGGGTGTCAGACACAGGTGTATATAGTTGGGTGCCGCCCCCTGTAACCAGGTACACATGGTATATACTGTATAGTGATCTGTATATGGGGTATATAGCACCGCCAGGTGTCAGGCACAGGTGTGTATAGTTGGGTGCCGCCCCCTGTAGCCATATACACACGGTATGTATACTGATCTTTATATGGGGTATATAGCACAACCGGGTGTCAGGCACACCTGTATATAGTTGGGTGCCACCCCCTGTAGCCAGGTACACACAGTATATACTGTATATTGATCTGTATATGGGGTATATAGCACCGCCAGGTGTCAGGCACAGGTGTATATAGTTGGGTGCCGCCCCCTGTAGCCAGGTACACACAGTATGTATATTGATCTGTATATGGGGTATATAGCACATCCGGGTGTCAGACACACCTGTATATAGTTGGGTGCCGCCCCCTGTAGCCAGGTACACACGGTATATACTGTATATTGATCTGTATATGGGGTATATAGCACAGCCGGGTGTCAGGCACAGGTGTGTATAGTTGGGTGCCGCCCCCTGTAGCCAGGTACACACAGTATGTATTTTGATCTGTATATGGGGTATCCCATATGGAAGAAAAATATACTTGAAATATATTTTAAAAATATTCTTCCCAAATATATTGACATATATTTGAAATGCTGCAATTCTGGCCGTATTCAATATATTTCAGAAAAAAAAAAGATATATATATATATATAGTGAATGAGGAAAGGGTACACAGTACCAACACACACAGTTTTGTCCTTTCATTAAAAAAATAAAAAAAGTCCCACCCTGTACATCCACATTAATTTCATTTTCCACGCCAATGGCGATTTCCGACACTGGACATCTCACCAAAAGAAGAGAAAAGGCTGACACAGATTCCTGACACCTGCTCCCTCTGAATTTTGAATAGATTGTTAAAGTAGCTTGTTAAAGTAGCGCAGTGCCGAATGGCTAAAAATTTCCTGGTCACAAAGGGGGTAAAACGTCCGGAGGGCAAGTGTATCTTCTATGTCTGTCCAGAGTTCAGCTTTAAATCCCCCCCCCCCCCCTGCAGTCTCCTATGATATCTGAATTTTGAATAGATTGTTAAAGTATCTTGTTAAAGTAGCGCAGTGCTGAATGGCTAAAAATGATCTGGTCACAGAGGGGGTAAAACGTCCGGAGGGCAAGTGTGTCTTCAATGTCTGTCGAGAGTTCAGCTTTAAATCCCCCCCCCCCCCCCCCCCACAGTCTCCCATGATATCTGAATTATGAATAGATTGTTTAAGTAGCTTGTTAAGGTAGCGCAGTGCCGAATGGCTAAAAACTTCCTGGTCACAAAGGGGGTAAAACGTCCGGAGGGCAAGTGTATCTTCTATGTCTGTCCATAGTTCAGCTTTAAATCCCCCCCCTGCAGTCTCCTATGATATCTGAATTTTGAATAGATTGTTAAAGTAGCTTGTTAAAGTAGCGCAGTGCTGAATGGATAAAAATGATCTGGTCATGGAGGGGGTAAAACGTCCGGAGGGCAAGTGTGTCTTCAGTGTCTGTCCAGAGTTCAGCTTTAAATCCTCCCCCCCCCCCCCCCTGCAGTCTCCTATGATATCTGAATTTTGAATAGATTGTTAAAGTAGCGCAGTGTCGAATGGCTAAAAATGTCCTGGTCACAAAGGGGGTAAAACGTCCGGAGGGCAAGTGTGTCTTCAGTGTCTGTCCAGAGTTCAGCTTTAACCCCCCCCCCCCATCTCCAATGATATCTGAATTTTGAATGCATTGTTCCAAAGGTCGAGATTATGCCCCATTCTCAGTGAAAAGTCGTGATTTTACTTTGGGGATTTGTGAATGTGGAGGATCCTCCACCCCCCACCCCCCAACCCCGCCCCCCCTCTTCCAATGAACCCGTACCAACGGGGCACTAGACTAATAAAATTAACAACAGAAACCGAAGCGGGAGCTGCAGCTCGTTTACGAAGGTGGCCTGGCTATGCCGTATCTGTAGGTTACTGTGGTGGCGGAATTTATGGAGACCTGCTGGAGGTTGCTGGGTTCCCCCAGGAGAGCGCGCCGCACACATTCCCCATCATAAATAAAGACCATTAAATTTAAAGTGTAACTGCAGCCAAAACTTTTCTTTTTTTTTTTTTTTTTTTTTAATAATTTTGGATAGTGAAAGGAAGGGTAAGAACCCCTCTTGGGATTTATGGCTGTCAGAGGCTTCGTTGGGGAGATTGGCAATCACTTCCTGTCTAGGTGACAACATTGTCCCCCCCAGATCAGAAGTATGGGAAGATTTCCTACAGGGTGGTCAGACAGCAAAATAAAAGGCGGGGGGTTCTAGCATTTACCAAACGCACTAAAAAATTCAGATATCATAGGAGATGCAGGGGGAATTAAAGCTGAACAGTATTCCTTTTGGAAATTTGTCCTCAATTCCTGCTGTGGAGACACTTCTCTAGAAGAGGAAGTGATGATAAATCTCCCAGCAGGGCCACCTAGAGAAGTAAGAGTCTAACCTTTCCAAAACTAAAAAGGTCCAATCAGGGGTGGACTGACAACTCATGGGGCCCCCGGGCAATAGGTGATCATGGGGCCCCTGTGTCCTTGCCCAAACTCAAAAAAGCCTATGAAAAAGGTACCAGGGGCATCTCATGGGGCCCCCTACTGACCCTGGGCCCTCGGGCAGTGTCCGAGTTTCCAAATGGGCAGTCCGCCCCTGGGTCCAATAAGATAGTCCTAATGGGACTGTAATTATGCAAGGGGGACGAAACGCGTCAGTAGGAGGTCATGGGTGGAGGGTCCTCAGTTGCTGCTGGACAAATAAAGGTATCCTCATCTAGATATATTTGCAGCAAATATTTAGTAACAGTTTTTTTTTTACAACTGTGTATTGATTTTGGTTGTGAAAACACTCTTTTTTAGGGTTTTTGTGCCTCATTGGGGAGATTTGCCTTCACTTCCTGCTCTGTAGACGCAACAGTAAGTGAACGAAAATCTCTCCAAAGTGAGAATTTCTGTTTTAGGGATTTTTATTTTTTTTTATAATTTTGGATAGTGAAAGGAAGGGTAAGAACCCCTCTTGGGATTTATGGCTGTCAGAGGCTTTGTTGGGGAGATTTGCAATCACTTCCTGTCTAGGTGACAACATTGTCCCCCCCCGATCAGAAGTATGGGAAGATTTCCTACAGGGGGGGGTCAGACAGCAAAATAAAAGGTGGGGGGTTCTAGCATTTATCGAACGCACTAAAAAATTCAGATATAGGAGACTGCAGGGGGAATCAAAGCTGAACAGTATTCCTTTTGGAAATTTGTCCTCAATTCTTGCTGTGGAGACACCTAGCTAGAAGAGGAAGTGATGGTAAATCTCCCAGCAGGGCCACCTAGAGAAGTAAAAATCTAACTCTTTCCAAAACTAAAAACAAGAGTGGTTGGTAAAGACATGGTGGGTGCAAGCAGCCACTGCTTCCTTAGCAACCACTGACAGCCGGGATACTGGTGACACCATTACCCTATTATAGCCATTTTTAAGCATTGACGTAATTCTCTTTTCCCTGCCCATTTGATTGCATGGCCGGGGACTCCTAGCCATGTCGGTGAATGGGCCAGGTGAAGGTAAGGACACAGTGGGTGCAAGCCGAGATACCGTGGACATCATTACTTAAATATGGCCATGTTGCAAAATTAAGCAATGATGTAACTTGCTGCCTTCCCCACCCATTTACTTCCTTGGCTCGGGATTCCTAGCCATGTAAGTGAATGGACCGGGTGACATCAATGGTTGGTAAGAGTGCAGTGGGTGCAAGCAACTGCTGCTTCCTTAGAAACCATTGACAGCCGGGATATTGGTGACACCATTTCCCAATTATGGCCATATTTAGGCAGTGATGTAACTCTCCATTCCCCAACCATTTTCTTTTGTGACCGGGGATTTCCAGTGAATGGACCGGGTGAAATCATTGGTTGGTAAGGACTTGGTGAATGTAGGCAGCTGCTGCTTCCTTAGAAACCACTGACAGCCGGGATATTGGTGACACCATTACCCAATTATGGCCATATCTAGGCAATGATGTAACTCTGTATTCCCCAACCATTTTCTTTTGTGACCGGGGATTCCCAGTGAATAGACCGGGTGGCATCAATGGTTGGTAAGAGTGCAGTGGATGCAAGCAGCTGCTGCTTCCTTAGAAACCATTGACAGCCGGGATATTGGTGACACCATTACCCAATTATGGCCATATCTAGACAATGATGTAACTCTCCATTCCCCAACCATTTTCTTTTGTGACCGGGGATTCCCAGTGAATAGACCGGGTAGCATCAATGGTTGGTAAGGACACGGTGGATGCAAGCAGCTGCTGCTTCCTTAGAAACCATTGACAGCCGGGATATTGGTGACACCATTACCCAATTATGGCCATATTTAGGCAATGATGTAACTCTCCATTCCCTAACCATTTTCTTTTGTGACCGGGGATTCCCAGTGAATGGACCGGGTGAAATCATTGGTTGGTAAGGACTTGGTGAATGTAGGCAACTGCTGCTTCCTTAGAAACCATTGACAGCCGGGATATTGGTGACACCATTTCCCAATTATGGCCATATTTAGGCAGTGATGTAACTCTCCATTCCCCAACCATTTTCTTTTGTGACCGGGGATTTCCAGTGAATGGACCGGGTGAAATCATTGGTTGGTAAGGACTTGGTGAATGTAGGCAACTGCTGCTTCCTTAGAAACCATTGACAGCCGGGATATTGGTGACACCATTACCCAATTATGGCCATATCTAGACAATGATGTAACTCTCCATTCCCCAACCATTTTCTTTTGTGACCGGGAATTCCCAGTGAATGGACCGGGTGGCATCAATGGTTGGTAAGGACACGGTGGATGCAAGCAGCTGCTGCTTCCTTAGAAACCATTGACAGCCGGGATATTGGTGACACCATTACCCAATTATGGCCATATTTAGGCAATGATGTAACTGTATTCCCAACCATTTTCTTTTGTGACTGGGGATTTCCAGTGAATGGACCGGGTGGCATCAATGGTTGGTAAGGACTTGGTGGATGTAGGCAGCTGCTGCTTCCTTAGAAACCATTGACAGCCAGGATATTGGTGACACCATTACCCAATTATGGCCATATCTAGGCAATGATGTAACTCTCCATTCCCCAACCATTTTCTTTTGTGACCGGGGATTCCCAGTGAATGGACCGGGTGAAATCATTGGTTGGTAAGGACTTGGTGGATGTAGGCAACTGCTGCTTCCTTAGAAACCATTGACAGCCAGGATATTGGTGACACCATTACCCAATTATGGCCATATCTAGGCAATGATGTAACTCTCCATTCCCCAACCATTTTCTTTTGTGACCGGGGATTCCCAGTGAATGGACTGGGTGGCATCAATGGTTGGTAAGGACACGCTGGATGCAAGCAGCTGCTGCTTCCTTAGAAACCATTGACAGCCGGGATATTGGTGACACCATTACCCAATTATGGCCATATTTAGGCAAGGATATAACTCTGTATTCCCCAACCATTTTCTTTTGTGACCGGGGATTCCCAGTGAATGGACCGGGTGACATCAATGGTTGGTAAGGACTTGGTGGATGTAGGCAGCTGCTGCTTCCTTAGAAACCATTGACAGCCAGAACCAGAAGCTGTCACATGTATCCACGCTGCCCGCCCAGCATCCATCCAGTGTAATAAAATTTGGACCAAACACTGAACTCATCCCTGGTCACTGGAACAAGTTTCCCCATTAGAGGTTTTCTCCTCTAATCCTATTTGTGCGGCCAAAAAAGTTTGGTTTCTCCCTCACACTTAGTCCCAGTGGCTGTGGTCACCAGAACAAGTCACAAGAAGGAATCTCCATAACGGGGACACAGAGCACAATGAAGACCCAGAAGGGGTTACAACCCATCGCCACCCTTTCCAGAACTATAATAAAAGTTTAGGATTTAGAATACCTTTTTAACATTGTTACAGAATTGGGTTGAAGCTGATTGGCTTCTGAGTGTCTGAGTGTCACCTTTGATTTTTTTTGGAATAGGGCTGGAGAGGTTCCTGAACATGGCCCTGTCCACATTTCGCGTAGCGGGAACGTGCGCTCCCGTTCTCAGGGTTTTTATGTGATCTACACGTGTGTCCTGCGTAGGGCAGCCATTCACTTGAGGCACCGTTCACATCTAGCAACCGCAGAGCATCGCTCTTTTAGCTCGTTTTTTCATGCGCGTTTTTTGCCGCGTTTTTGGAGTAGCACCATTCATTTGTGGTAGCCCCTGACTTGAGATGACTTTGGAGCATTTTTGGAAAGCATTTTTTTGGAGCTTTTTGCTCGTGTTTTGCAACGCGACTAAACGCCCGTGTGTTTGGGGTGCCATTAACAATGATGGAACCCAAACGCACATTTTTGGGGGGGGAGGGGGAGCGATTTACGATCTCATGCACACTATGCTCTTCTGTCAGGAGAAAATTAGTGTTAAAAAACACCTAAAGCCATGTTTTTCAAACCCCTTTAGATGCGTTCAGGCGCGTCAAGCGTTTGGGCGTTAATTGATTTCACCGATCAGAAGAGTAATGCAGGCCATAGATGGGTCAAAAACTGGCTGTTTTTTTAACAAAAAAAACGAAAAATCGGTCGTTCAATAGGCCGACGTTACCATCAACTGTAAAAAAAAAAAATCGGACGATTTTCGTCCCGTCTGCGGCCGGCATTTAATGACTTCTGTCCCTGCAGAGAGCTCCGCTATTATATTTGACATGAAAAAGTCTTGCGGTTGCAACAATGTATCCATTTGTATCCATTTCGGATACAGATGTTTTTATTTGGATACAAATAGATACATTGTTGCAACCTCAAGACGACTTCTTCTTCTTCTCTCATGCGCAGATTTTTTTATCGGTAAAAAGATCAGCCGATTTGCCCATCATTGCCGCGAAAATCGGCCGATTTTTTTTCCAACTTTACAGATCAAAAAAAAGTGGCAAAATCCAGAAAAGCGGCCGGCCAATTAACTCATTAACAGTGCGAAAATTGGACTATTTTTGTTTCGGCCTAAAAATCAGCCGATTTTCGACCCATCTATGGCCTGCGTAAGATATTCCGGCCATTGAAATGAACGCTCAAGCGTAAAATGCGCTAATATAACGGGGAGTTTAGGGGCAGAAACAAAAGCCACCAAACGCCTGTTCATGAGGCAAAATGGCACAATTCTGCCGGCTATTCTAGAAGACCCAGATGTGAACGGGACCTGATTGGGCTGTTTTTTTTTGCGACAAAGAGGATCATGTGTCAAATTTTGGCACTGAGCTGGGCGCGGTTTTTTCAAGCACATTTTTCTACAATTTTCACACATTTTGTGGCACAACAATCGCGGGAAATTCACACCACATTTGGAGTGCCATTTAGAATGAATGGCACAGAAATGTGCCTCGTGAGCAGGGGCGGACTGACCATTTGGAAACTCGGGCACTGCCGAGGGCCCGGGGTCAGTAGGGGGCCCCATGAGATGCCCCTGGTACCTTTTTCATAGGTTTTTTTGAGTTTGGGCAAGGACACAGTGGCCCCATGATCCCCTATTGCCCGGGGGGGGGGCATGAGTTGTCAGTCCGCCCCTAGTCGTGAGTTTTGCTTTGATATTTAGCGCAATTTAGAAACGCAGGCAGAATCGCACCGCAAGTCCAAATTGTGAAAAATACAAATTATGGCGCCGCTCCAAGTTATGGATGAAAGGAAGAGAAACACCCCACCGGCGGCAAGTGAGAAGAGGGGAGCCGGAGTCCAGTGTCAACCAATACAAGTGAAGGGATGGACTCTGCTCAACCAACCCCAGGAGCAGGGGCGGACTGATAACTCATGGGGCCCCCGGGCAATAGGAGATCATGGGGCCCCTGTGTCCTTGCCCAAACTCAAAAAAGCCTATGAAAAAAGTACCAGGGGCATCTCATGGGGCCCCCTACTGACCCTGGGCCCTCAGGCAGTGCCCGAGTTTTCAAATGGTCAGTCCGCCCCTGGGTCCAATAAGATAGTCCTAATGGGGCTGCAATTATGCAAGGGGGGCGAAACGCGTCAGTAGGAGGTCATGGGTGGAGGGTCCTCAGTTGTTGCTGGACAAATAAAGGTATCCTCAACTAGATACATTTGCACCAAATTTTTAGTAACAGGTTTTTTTTTTACAACTGTGTATTGATTTTGGTTGTATTTGATTTTGGTTGAGAGTTACAGAATCGCGCCGCAAGTCCAAATTGTGAAAAATACAAATTATGGCGCCGCTCCAAGTTATGGATGAAAGGAAGAGAAACACCCCACCGGCGGCAAGTGAGAAGAGGGGAGCCGGAGTCCAGTGTCAACCAATACAAGTGAAGGGACGGACTCTGCTCAACCAACCCCAGGAGCAGGGGCGGACTGATAACTCATGGGGCCCCCGAGCAATAGGGGATCATGGGGCCCCTGTGTCCTTGCCCACACTCAAACCACACCCAAAAAAGCCTATGAAAGGTACCAGGGACATCTCATGGGGCCCCCTACTGACCCCGGGCCCTCGGGCAGTGCCCGAGTTCTCCAATGGTCAGTCCGCCCCTGCCCAGGAGTCCAATGTTGAGGAATAGCAAGGAAGGCCATTCCTCAACATTGGACTCCTGGGGTCAGTGGAGCAGCGTCCATCCCTTCGCAAGTCCAAACCACTCACACGTGAATGGGGCCTAAAGCCATAGAACATAAATCCGAAGCTTTTCCTGCAGAGCTCCTCGGCTGATTTATGTCATGGTGCAGATTTATAATGAATGCAATACTGTTAGCTCATAGTGAATACAATGATGGTTGTGGTCGGGGAGTCAGCCGGCTCGGCATCAAGAGAGCCAGTCATGAAATCCTCTCCTGAGAAGCCGTGTGGAATGCGGACGCCTCTCAGAAGTATCTGGAGCTAAACCCAACCTACGTCAGCCGCTTCTATTTCTGAGTAAGCGAGCTGTGGTATGGTCAGTGCAGCTTGTTTACTGCTACGCGGCAGCGTGCGCGATACAACATCCACATTAACGTCGCATTCCTGGGCCTCCCGAAACCAGGGGGATAAGAAGGGGCTTTAAGATGGCTCCGAGGAACTCCACATGAGCCAGCCGTGTTCGGAAAACGTTTTCTGTCCAGAGCAGAGCTCGGCCGGGGAGTTGGCTTCATCACCCGAGCGCGTCCATGAGCGCGTTAGAGGCGGAGCTAGAAAAGGCCAAAGGAACCTATTGTTGTGGTTGAGATTTAAAGTGATGCTCCGGGCAAAAACAAAACAAAAAACGTTTTGTTTTTTTCATTTGTGCATACAGTGTGGAAGAATGAAGACCTCAGTCAGGTGTTTATTGCTGTGTGTGTCCCCGCTATAGAAATTCACCTTCTGCTGATCATTGTCACGGGACAGAAAGGAAGGAAAATTAAAAGTTGTGAGTTGTCACAAGAACTAAAATGGAAAATTGTCCAGTGGGGACACCAGTTCTGGTGACAACTAAGAGGGGATTTTTTTTCACTTTGGAGAGATTTTCTCTCACATCCTGTTGCATCTGTGGCAATGGTATTCAAACACCGGGCCACCACCCACTGCTGAGCCATGACCTCCCTATTCCTGGGCTTCCAGTCAGCTGTGAACCTAACCTTGCACAGTGTCTCCCAGCTTCCCACAGTGCCACCCAACCTTCCATAGTGGCCCGCAGTGCCCCCCCAACCTCCCACAGTGCCTTCCAACTTATCATAGTGCCACTCAAACTCCGATAGTTGCCCACAGTGCCCCCAACCTCTCACAGTGCTCTCAGCTTCCCATAGTGCCACCCAACCTCCCATAGTGGCCCGCAGTACCCCCAACCTCTCACAGTGTTCCCAGCTTCCCATAGTGCCACCCAACCTCCCATAGTGGCCCGCAGTGCCCCCAACCTCTCACAGTGCTCCCAGATTCCCATAGTGCCACCCAACCTCCCTTAGTAGGCCACAGTGCCTCCAAACCTCTCACAGGGCCTTCCAACCTCCCATAGTGGCCTGCAGTGTCTCCCAAACTTTCACAGTGCTCCCAGTTTCCCATAGTGCCTTCCAACCTACCATAGTGCCACCCAACCTTCCATACTAGCCCACAGTGCCCCCCAACCTTTCACAGTGCTCCCAGCTTTCCCATAGTGCCACCCAACCTCCCATAGTGGCCCTCCAACCTCTCACAGGGCCTTCCAACCTACCATAGTGCCACCCAACTTCCCATAGTGAGTCTGCAGTGTTCCCCAAACTTTCACAGTGCTACTTGTTTCCCATAGTGCCACCCAACCAGGGGTGGACTGACAACTCATGGGGCCCCCGGGCAATAGGGGATCATGGGGCCCCTGTGTCCTTGCCCAAACTCAAAAAAGCCTATGAAAAAGGTACCAGGGGCATCTCATGGGGCCCCCTACTGACCCCGGGCCCTCGGGCAGTGCCCGAAGTTCCAAATGGTCATTCCGCCCCTGCACCCAACCTCCCATAGTGGCCTGCAGTGCCCCCAACTCCTACAGTGCCTTCAAACCTACCATAGTGCCACCCAACCTCCCATAGTGATCAGTCCCTCTCCTAAGAGCCCTCAATCCCCACAGTACCCCCCAATCTCCCACATTGTCCACTAAATTGTTGAAGAGCCTCTGGCTCCCCATAGTGCTCCCAACAGTGTCCCACGGTGCATCCCAGCCCCCCACAGTGCTCCCTAGCGTGCTGCAGAGCCTCCAGACTCCATAGAGCCTCTAACAGTGTCCATCAGTGCCCTCAACCCCCTGCAGTGCCCTCCAGTCTCCCACATTGCCCCTGCAAAAGCCCCTAGCCCCCTAGAGAGGTGTTTAGCTCCCTCCAGAGACCCCATACCCCACATTTGCCTCAATTTCCTGCAAAGTACATGCAAACTCTCACCTTGTAAAACAGCCTTATCAATGTAAAATAGAAATGAAAGGCTAAATTTGTATATACACGGCTCAAATAAATAAAGGAGCACTTTGAAAACCAATCAGATCTCAACGGGGACAAATCTCCTTCTGGATCTCTATACTGACATGGACGGGGTAATGTGTTAGGAAACATAAGGATGCCCCATTGTTTGATGGAAATGAAAATCATCAACCTACAGAGGACTGAATTCAAAGACAACCCGAAAATCAAAGTGAAAAAATAAGCAGCAGGTGAGTCCATTTTGCTGAAAATTCATTGCAGCAACTCAGAATGGTCCTCAGTAGTGTGTGTGGCCCCCCACTTGCTTGTATGCATGCCTGACAACGTCGGGGGAGGCTCCTAATGAGACCATGGATGGTGTCCTGGGGTATTTCCTCTCAGATTTAGACCAGGACATCAGTGAGCTCCTGGACAGTCTGAGGTGCAACCTGGTGGCGTCGGATGGACCGAAACATGATATCCCAGAGGTGTTCCATTGAATTTAGGTCAGGTGAGCGTGGGGGCCATTCAATGGTATCAATTCCTTCATCCTCCAGGAACTGCCTGCATACTCTCACCACATGAGGCCGGACATTGCCATGCACCAGGAGGAACCCAGGACCCACCGCACCAGGAGGAACCCAGGACCCACTGCACCAGCATAGGGTCTGACAATGGGTCCAAGGATTTCATCCCGATACCTAATGGCAGTTAGGATGCCATTGTCTAGCCTGTAGAGGTTTGTGCGTCCCTCCATGGAGATGCCTCCCCAGACCATCACTGACCCACCACCAAAACGGTCATACGGAACCATGTTACAGGCAGCAGAATGTTTTCCATGGCTTCTCCAGACCCTTTCACGTCTGTCACATGTGCTCAGGGTGAACCTGCTCTCATCTGTGAGAAGCACAGGGTGCCAGTGGTGGACCTGCCAATTCTGGGGTTCAATGGCAAATGACAATCCAGCTCTATGGTGCCGGGCAGTGAGCACAGGGCCCACTAGAAGACGTCGGGCCCTCAGGCCACCCTCATGAAGTCTGTTTCTGATTGTTTGGTCAGAGACATTCACACCGGTGGCTGGAGGTCATTTTGTAGGGCTCTGACAGGGCTCATCCTGTTCCTCCTTGCCCAAAGGAGCAGATACCGGTCCTGCTGATGGGTTAAGGACTTTCTACGGCCCTGTCCAGCTCTCCTAGAGGAACTGCCTGTCTACTGGAATCTCCTCCATGCTTGAGACTGTGCTGGGAGACACAGCAAACCTTCTGGCAATGGTACGTATTGATGTGCCATCCTGGAGGAGCTGGACTGCTTGTGCAACCACTGTAGGGTCCAGGTATGGCCTCATGCTACCAGTAGTGACACTGAACCTAGACAAATGCAAAATGAGTGAAAAACAGTCAGAAAAGAAGAGTAGGGAAAAAAAATCTCAGTGGCCTCCACCTGTAAAACCATTGCTGTTTTGGGGGTCGTCTCATTGTTGCCCATCTAGTGAACCTGTTGTTAATTTCACTGCCACCAAAGCAGCTGAAACTGATGAACAACCCCCTCTGCGACTTACCTGACCAGATCCATATCCCAGGAGTGTCATTGACTTGATGCCAGACTCTGATTACAAAGTGTTCCTTTAAATTTTTTTGATCAGTATCTATCTATCTATCTATTATCTATCTATCTATCTATCTATCTATCTATCTATCTATCTATCTATCTATCTATTATCTATCTATCTATCTATCTATCTATCTATCTATCTATCTATCTATCTAATATCTATCTATTATCTATCTATCATCTATCTATCTATCTATCTATCTATCTATCTATCTATTATCTATCTATCTATTATCTATCTATTATCTATCTATCTATCTATCTATTATCTATCTATCTATCTATCTATCTATCTATCTATCTATCTATCTAATATCTATCTATTATCTATCTATCATCTATCTATCTATCTATCTATCTATCTATCTATCTATCTATCTATCTATCTATCTATCTATTATCTATCTATCTATCTATCTATCTATTATCTATCTATCTATCTATTATCTATCTATCTATCTATTATCTATCTATCTATCTATCTATCTATCTATCTATTATCTATCTATCTATCTATCTATCTATCTATCTATCTATCTATCTATTATCTATCTATTATCTATCTATTATCTATCTATCTATCTATTATCTATCTATCTATCTATCTATCTATCTATCTATCTATCTATTATCTATCTATCTATCTATCTATCTATCTATCTATCTATCTATCTATTATCTATCTATTATCTATCTATTATCTATCTATCTATCTATCTATCTATCTATCTATCTATCTATCTATCTATCTATTATCTATCTATCTATCTATCTATCTATCTATCTATCTATCTATCTATCTATCTATCTATCTATCTATTATCTATCTATTATCTATCTATCTATCTATTATCTATCTATCTATTATCTATCTATCTATCTATTATCTATCTATCTATCTATCTATCTATCTATCTATCTATCTATCTATCTATCATCTATCTATCATCTATCTATCTATCTATCTATCTATCTATCTATTATCTATCTATCTATCTATCTATCTATCTATCTATTATCTATTATCTATCTATCTATTATCTATTATCTATCTATCTATTATCTATCTATCTATCTATCTATCTATCTATCTATCTATCTATCTATCTATT
>NW_028319215.1:147500-155000 GCF_062004578.1 Staurois parvus | reverse complement strand
TCATATAATCTCTGTTCTCAGCTTCACATGGGCTTCAGAGAGCAGGGGGTGGAGAAACAGCAGAACACTAATCTTCCCAGTGAAGAGCTGTGCATGTCAGCACAGTTTTGACCATTGGAGGACAGGCAGGTTGTTCTCCCAGCACAGCCACAAACCTGACTATGCTGGGATAGATGTGTTCTCATGCCTAGTGTGGTCAGTTTGAAATAGGAAAGCAGAGGGAGTGGCAGGGATTTCATGGAAAGGAAGCAATGGAAAGAAAACAGGAGACTTTGTAACACTAGTACACGGTAAACCAGACACATATCAGTAATATCAAATGTTGGGGTAACACATTTTTCTTACTGATTCTTTTCAAACTTGTCAGTTTGGGAAAATTTGGGGAAAACTGTCACCACAAATTATTATCTTTCTCCAGTCTGATAGACAATCATTGTGTCTTCTATCCAGCCCTGGAATGGTCGTTATCAGATCTCCATCATTTCAATCAAGAAGATCCTCCTGGTCCCCCGGGCCTTTTCTCCAACTTTATTGCAACATGTGACCTTCTTCAGATCTAGACGTGTTTTACAGACGATATTGCGTTCACTGCATCTCTATATAAGTGTAGCCCCCTATGGGGATATTGTATTTGGCATAAGGACGTTGCCGGGGATGCCAAATTCCATGCAAACGCTGCCGCCAATTTCATCTGAAACTCCAAAGACTTGTAGCAGACCTAAACTTTAATATCATTTTTTTTATACAACTACCTCCCTTCATCTTTCCAAATTTATACTGTATACTCGTCTAAGCCCCCGTTCACACCATGGCAATCGGACGGTTCAAAATCACATGACAAGTCGCACCCTATTTGTGCCTATGGAACCGTTGAAACTGGTGCAACTCCGGCTTTGCGTTGCGGCACCCACTTTGAAAAAAAGGTTCCTGCACTATTTTTGGCGATTTCATGTGCGACTTGTGTAGTTCCCACCTAGTTAGCCAGGGGAAACTAGCTAATTATTTTTTTAAGTTAGAAGGCTGAGTAGCAGCCAGGGAGGGGGTCAGATTTGGGTCAGGGCTGAAAGGCTCTGCAGAGCAGTTCCCTGATACCTCCCCCCCTAATTTTGAGAATTCTCTAGGGCTCAGTGGGTGGGGGTGTAGAGGAGCTGGTCTGCACTCTTAAGGGATCCTGACCAATCCCCAGGTAGGAGGCTTGGCATGGGGTCAGGACAGCCCTCAAGAGTATCTGAGCCTGTTCAGCAGGAGAGTTGGGATATGGAGTGAGCAGGATGGAGTGCGGAGCCTGAGAGGGGGCCCAGGAGAGGGGCCTACCTACAGGCAAAGGAGCTGGAAGGGAGGATCTCTCATCCTCAATCATCCCCCGAGAGAGGACAGCCTGGGAAGCAGGGAAGGAGCCATACCAGCATAAGGCGTGAAGGCAGCCACCACCCCATAAGCATGCAGGAGAGGACTGAGTAATCCTGCACCCCCCTGGGCCAGATAAGGGGAGAGGGCATTCGGGTGGGAAACCTGACTAGCCCCCATCTGGGAGTGCTGATACTAAAGTGGCAGTTTCCGGGTCCCCTTGCCCAGGGATTCCCTCAGGCAGCTGGACGAAGAAGAGATTTCATCTGGGGTCAGAGGCCAGGGCTGCTGTTAGAAACCACAGGACCACTGACAGCCAAACTTAAAAGGCCCCTCAAAAAAACCCAAAACAGTTTACTATGTTTCAGTTATGAATGAACACAGTGAGTGATTGGTATTGATCACTCATTGTGTTTGTTCAGGAAAGGAAGGGGCTGGTAAATGTGACATATTTACTGGACCCTTCCCCCACGCTCCATCCTGAAGGATCCTATTGTGCGCTTGCAGCTGCAAGTGGGAAGGAGAGGAGGGAAGCTGGCAGCACTGCAGGGGTGGGGGCATACAGGGAGGGCTTGTCCTCTCTCAGGCTGTCCTCTCTCAGGGGATGACTGAGGATGAGAAATCCTCCCTTCCAGCTCCTTTGCCTGTAGGTAGGTCTTTCTCCTGGGCCCCCTCTCAGGCTCCACACTCCATCCTGCTCACTCCATCTCCCAACTCTCCTGCTGAACAGACTCAGATACTCTTAAGGGCTGTCCTGACCCCATTCCAAGCCTCCTACCTGGGGATTGGTCAGGATCCCTTAAGAGTGCAGACCAGCTCTTCTTCACCCCCACCCACTGAGCCCTAGAGACTTCTCCAAATCTCTAGATCAGGGGGAGGTATCAGGGAACTGCTCTGCAGATCCTTTCAAGCCCTGACCCAAATTTGACCCCCTACCGGGCTGCTATTCAGCCTTCTAACTAAACAAAGATGATTGGTACTGATCACTCATTGTGTTCATTCGGGAAAGGAAGGGCTGGTAAATGTGTCATATTTACCGGATCCTTCCCCCACTCTCCATCCTGCGGGATCCTATTGTGCGCTTGCAGCTGCAAGTGGGAAGGAGAGGAGGGAAGCTGGCAGCACTGGGGGGAGGGGGGGTTGGGGGCACACAGGGGGGCTTGTCCTATCTCAAGCTGTCCTCTCTCAGGGGATGACTGAGGATGAGAGATCCTCCCTTCCAGCTCCTTTGCCTGTAGGTAGGTCCCTCTCCTGGGCCCCCTCTCAGGCTCCACACTCCATCCTGCTCACTCCATATCCCAACTCTCCTCCTGCTGAACAGACTCAGATACCCTAAAGGGCTGTCCTGACCCCATTCCAAGCCTCCTACCTGGGGATTGGTCAGGGTCCCTTAAGAGTGCAGACCAGCTCCTCTTCACCCCCACCTTCTCCAAATCTCTAGATCAGGGGGAGGTATCAGGGAACTGCTCTGCAGATCCTTTCAAGCCCTGACCCAAATTTGACCCCCTCCCTGGCTGCTACTCAGCCTTATAACTTAAAAAAAATTATTGGTACCGATCACTCATTGTGTTCATTCAGGAAAGGAAGGGGCTAGTAAATGTGGCATATTTACTGGACCCTTTCCCCATGCTCCATCCTGAAGGATCCTATTGTGCGCTTGCAGCTGCAAGTGGGAAGGAGAGGAGGGAAGCTGACAGCACTGCAGGGGTGGGGGCTTGGGGAGCAGGGGGTGCACAGCAAGGGTGATGGGGGGGCAATTATTGGAACAGATCCCCTGTATGGCTCCCTCTGCAGCAGCTGAAAGCCAGCGGGAGGGAAAGGAGAAGAAGCCGGCTTTCAGCCACACACGAAGGATTGGTTCCAGTAATTTTTTAGCAATTGTCAGTTAAAGTAACGCAGCGCCGTGTCGCCAAAAAATGGCCTGGTCAGGAAGTGGGGGGGGGGGGGATCTTCTGGAGGGCGAGGGGTTAAAGCAAAGATGTGAAGCTGATACTGTATGTGATCATTGGCTTCCAAGCTCTGGCTTTCTGCAGGCTCTAACTGTGCAGTCAAATAGAACTTAACAGCAGGAGAGATCAGATTACAAAGATTGCTCAGGATGCATACCTTCGCAGACAAATGGGTATATTTCTAAAGCAGCGAATGTGAATCTCATAAAATATTCTCTATTGGTGAATCAATCGCTGTCATTAAAAAAACAAAAAACACGTGCACCTAGAAGATACACCCGCAGTGAGTGTTTGATCAACGTCAGTCCTCATGCACACCGGGGGCGTTTCAAAAACACCAGTAGCGTTAGCTATATTAAGTCACGTTAAAAACACATTTATTTTACATTTTTGCATTAGCGTTTAGCTGCGTTTGCATTTTTTAGAATTTGTTTTTTTACAAAAAAAAAGAAAAAGCCCATAAACGCCGGTTTGCTGCGTTTTTCAACATTTACCAGCATTAGAGCATTTTTACAGCAAAGAAACTCCTCTAGAAACCCGCTAATTCTGGGGTTATTTCCAGCCAAAAAAACACCCCCTGCCAAAAATGCTGATTGACCACTTCAAGTCCGGACACTTTCCCCCCTTCCAGTCCGGACACTTTTACCCCCTTCCAGTCCGGACACTTTCCCCCCCTTCCAGTCCGGACACTTTCCCCCCCCCTTCCAGTCCGGACACTTTCACCCCCTTCCAGTCCGGACACTTTCCCCCCTTCCAGTCCGGACACTTTCCCCTCCTTCCAGTCCGGACACTTTCACCCCCTTTCAGTCCGGACACTTCCCCCCCCCTTCCAGTCCGGACACTTTCCCCCCTTCCAGTCCGGACACTTTCACCCCCATTCAGTCCGGACACATTCCCCCCCTTCCAGTCCAGATACTTTCCCCCCCTTCCAGTCCAGACACTCTCACCCCTTCCAGTCCGGACACTTTCCCCCCCCCCCTTCCAGTCCAGACACTTTCACCCCCTTCCAGTCCGCATACTTTCCCCCCTTCCAGTCCGGACACTTTCACCCCCTTCCAGTCCAGACACTTTCACCCCCTTCCAGTCCGGACACTTTCACCCCCTTCCAGTCCGGACACTTTCACCCCCTTCCAGTCCAGACACTTTCACACCCTTCCAGTCCGGACACTTTCCCCCCCTTCCAGTCCCGACACTTTCCCCCCCTTCCAGTCCGGACACTTTCACCCCCTTCCAGTCCGGACACTTTCACACCCTTCCAGTCTGGACACTTTCCCCCCCTTCCAGTCCGAACACTTTCACCCCCTTCCAGTCCGGACACTTTCACCCCCTTCCAGTCCAGACACTTTCACACCCTTCCAGTCCGGACACTTTCCCCCCCTTCCAGTCTGGACACTTTCACCCCCTTCCAGTCCGGACACTTTCACCCCCTTCCAGTCCAGACACTTTCACCCCCTTCCAGTCCAGACACTTTCACCCCCTTCCAGTCCAGACACTTTCACCCCCTTCCAGTCCGGACACTTTCACCCCCTTCCAGTCCAGACACTTTCACCCCCTTCCAGTCCGGACACTTTCACCCCCTTCCAGTCCAGACACTTTCACCCCCTACCAGTCCAGGCCAATTTTCAGCCTTCAGCGCTATCACAGTTTGAATGACAATTGCGCGGTCATGCAACACTGGACCCGTATGAATTTTTTAGCATTTTTTTGAGACAGATAAAGTTTTTTTTTGGTGGTATTTATTCACCGCTGGGATTTTAATTTTTTTGCCATATAAATAAAAAAATCCAAAAATGTTGAAAAAAAAGTGTTTTTCTTATGATTTTTTTGCAAATTAATAATTTTTCTTGATAAATCTTGGCCAAAATGTATTCAGTTATCTTTTTAGTAAAAAAAATAAATAACCCAAATTAGTTTATAACCAAAAATTATAATTTTTCACATTTTTATTTTATTTTTTTATATTATTATTCATGTTGTTTTTTTTTTTTTAACATACTGTCACCCTAGCTGTACATGGTCACCATGGTGACACTGTACTACTTGTGGGGGGTGATGAAGATTTTTTTTTTCTTTTTTTACACTGATTGCTTTTACACCCATAAAGGCTCTAAAAACCATAATTTCTCCTTTCTGGCTGCATTCCTGCAGCTATTGAGAAATACTGTGTGAGCTGTGATTGGTCACAGCTTGTCACATGGTACAAGGATGTTGTGAATGGCCCTGTACCATGTGATCTCTGTGATCTTTCACAGATTTCACAAGTAGTAAGCAGTGATGTCAGGAAGTGACATCTTGCTTACTACTATTCATGTGATCAGCGATCGGTGTTCGGAGGACACAGCGCGCTCCCAGGGGAGGATCTCTCCGCTGATCCCCGCTGAGCAGGCGGATGACAGGTCCGTGTCCGCTCTGATGCTGCAGAGCAGACACAGTCCGCTGTCTTCTGTGGGACGGTCAGATGGAAACAGACCGTCTGTCCACTTCCATCTGATCCAATCCACCAGACGGTGGCATTTTGGCATACAGGATTGGATCGGATGACGGTGTGTGGACACTTCTCTGCTGACACCTGCCGGTCCATAGAGGTCTATGGATGGTCTAATCCAGGGGTGGACGGACAACTTATGGGGCCCCCGGGCAATAGGGGATCATGGAGCCCCTGTGTCCTTGCCCAAACTCAAAAAAGCCTGTGAAAAAGGTACCAGAGGCATCTCATGGGGCCCCCTACTGACCCCGGGCCCTCGGGCAGTGCCCGAGTTTCCAAATGGTCAGTCCGCCCCGGTCTGATCCCTTCAAAGGGGGCGGACCCGTCAGCGGATCCACCTGCTCAGCGGGGGATCTCTCCACTGATCCCCGCTGAGCAGGTGGATGACAGACCCATGTCCGCTCCGCTGCTGCAGAGCAGACACAGACACGGCCCTCTGTCTTCTAAGGGGCGGTCTGATGGAAACAGACCATCTGTCCATTTCCATCCGACTGCCATCTGATCTGATCCACCAGATCCCCATCCATCTATTTTTGGCATACAGGATCGGATGCCGGCAGGCAACAGACCGCCTGTCCATTTCCATCTGATCCGATCCACCAGACAGACGGGGAACGTATCCCCATAACTCTGTTTTTGGCATACAGGATCGGATGTCCGCTGACACCCGCCGATCCATGGAGGTTTGTGGATGGCGCAATCCTTTCAGAGGGGGTGGACCTGTCAGCGGATCCTCCTGCTCAGCTGGGGGATCTCTCCGCTGAGCAGGCGAATGACAGGTCCGTGTCCGCTCCGCTGCTGCAGAGCGAACACAGACACGGCCCGCTGTCTTCTAAGGGGCGGTCTGATGGAAACAGACCATCTGTCCATTTCCATCCGACTGCCATCTGATCTGATCCACCAGATCCCCATCCATCTATTTTTGGCTTCCCGGATCGGATGCCGGCAGGCAACAGACCGCCTGTCCATTTCCATCTGATCCGATCCACCAGACGGATGGGAAACGTATCCCCATAAGTCTGTTTTTGGCATACAGGATCAGATGTCCGCTGACACCCGCCGATCCATGGAGGTCTATGGATGGTCCGATCCTTTCAGGGGGGGCAGACCTGTCCCATCAGCGGATCCTCCTGCTCAGCTGGGGGATCTCTCCGCTGATCCCCACTGAGCAGGTGGATGACAGGTCCGTGTCCGCTCCGCTGCTGCAGAGAGAACACAGACACGGCCCGCTGTCTTCTATGGGGCGGTTGGATGGAAACTGACTTCTTGTCCATTTGCCAACCAATCCACCAGATGGATGGGGAACGGATTCCCATCCATCTCTTTTTGGCGTACAGGATCGGATCGGATGCCACTGCCGCTGACGGGTCCACCCCATCTGAAAGGATCAGATATCCATAGACCTCTATGGACCGTCAGGAGTCAGCGGACACTTCTCCACTGACACCCGCCAGTCCATAGAGGTCTATGGATGGTCCGATCCTTTCAGATGGGGTGGACCCGTCAGCGGATCCGTCTGCTTAGCGGGAGATCTCTCCACTGATCCCTGCTGAGCAGGCGGATGACAGGTCCATGTCCGCTCTGCTGCTGCAGAGCAGACACATACACTGCCTGCTGTCTTCTATGGGGCGGTCTGATGGAAACAGACCATCTGTCCATTTCCATACGACTGCCGTCTGATCCGATCCACCAGATCCCCATCCATCTGTTTTTGGCATA